>NW_021637626.1:0-72651 GCF_004799145.2 Neltuma alba | reverse complement strand
AAAACCAAACATAGATAAGAAATCTCCGTATATAGAACATCAGAAACGGCAGACATGGAAGAGTGACATGTACCGAGGAGAACTCAAAAGCAAAAGGATACATTCAGCAATAGTTGAGAAACACAATCAAACCCACTGAAGAGAAACAAAAGCAGACCATTAGTCAATATTACATGAACACCAGAGTCTGGACACTCAGTGCTATGCAGTGTACAACCTGCACCAGCAGGTGAAGCATGGAGAGAAGACCTATAGACATTATGCTAGCTTCTAGACTGAGGTTACTGTGGCGACAGACAACAAATTAATCATAAAAAACTTTCATTTTCAATTTCAGTTAAATTATCATCACTTTGTAAAGCAAGTTGAAGACAGAAACCATCTAACGAGTACAATAACGCTCAATTGCACGTTACAAGCAAACTATTATGCTTCCTCAAGTATTTTCTTTTGAAATTTGATCCAACTTTTATACTTTTAAACCTGCAAAAACATGTATTTCTTATCATAGTTTTAGTAGCCAGAGCAGATAACTCAGTAACCAGCCACCAATCCATTTTGGACCAACTTCTAACTTAAAAGAAATAAAAATTTGTGATTCCACTATCTCCCTTATTAGATGCACGAACTTATCTCATTAACGGCCACTGTATGGAGAAACTACCATTTAATTCTACTTTCCACTTCTAAAATTTACAGATGCTGGAGCTTCCAAGTTCTTAATATCCCGCTAATGTGCCACTTCACGCCCCTATGTTTTCTTTGGTAAATTACTCTCGGTCCCCTTGAAAGATACCTAAATTACATGAATTATATCTCTATTTTGGAAAATTACACTCACTTCCCTTTCAAGCAAAATATGTGCTGAGAGTAAATATTTGACAAGTATGATTGGACACTTTTCATAATTGAGAAATTTGTAAAATCAATTAGTTAAAAAGTCGTCAATAAGAATGCAAAACATAACCATCAAACAATTGTCTAAAATCAGGCAACAAAAAGATTATGGACGACAATGAGGGAGAGACCTATATAAAAAGAGAAGTGCTGAGACTCTAACCAAGTTGAACAATTGAAATTACAGGCATCAATTAAACGATACCTAGATGTTATTAAAGAAACAAACCTGCAAAAAATGGGAGAGTAGTGGTTTGAAGTCTGTGCATGAGAGGCGGATGACTGAGATGTGAATGATGACTGGCGCATGGGTGGTGAAGGGCAAGTTCCAGTAGAAGACTGTCTAGTCAACTCAAAAGGCATGCTGCCACTTCCAGAGACTGAGGGCGTTCCCATACG
Organism: Neltuma alba; assembly: GCF_004799145.2. Classification (NCBI taxonomy): domain Eukaryota; kingdom Viridiplantae; phylum Streptophyta; class Magnoliopsida; order Fabales; family Fabaceae; genus Neltuma; species Neltuma alba. The sequence continues at coordinate 71,355 of NW_021637626.1, read as the reverse complement.
ATCTGAAAATGGGTGACCAAATGCTAGCCAGTCTTTTTCAACAAGTGCCTGCATGAGGAAGAGACTTTGAAGAACAAAAGCACAACAGAAAGATCTAAGGTCATTGCTATAGTTTCCACATATGACACGCATGATGAAAAGTGATTTGTCCGAAGTTAAATGTAGAACTAGAATGAAACCAGAAACAAACTGCAAGAATGTGGAAGGACTGCTTCTTTAATATACCTCCCAAGGAATAGATGCATACCGGAGCTGTTTACCCCACAATCTTTTTCATCCTAGGTATTGGGGAAGCATCCAAAGTGCTTGTGTTTGGTACATTGGTAAGTCAGATGTTTTGTAGTCATCCAAACCAAAAGGCAACAGTGATACGTTTGGATCGCATCTAGGTAAGCAACCCCCAACAGAAAAACCCACCCAGGGAGAGTGGGGATTCAATCCCAAAGTCCTTGCTGTACCAATTGTAAACCTAACATGGAATTTTAAATGCAGACGAAAGCAATAGGAAGAAAGAAGAAATATGACAGAACAGTGTCATTTCTTATTACTTTCTTGAGAAGGCCAATACATGACGTATTAGAACAGAAGGAGACGACAGTCTGTCTCATGACCCAAATTGATGCAATGGAAACAAGCAAAAAATTAGGAGGATAGTTACGATTAGAAGGATATATCACATGTTAAAACATAGTAAAAAAACATGGCAAAACGGAGGTACTATGATAAGAACTAACTTCCTTCACTAGTTTAGTCTTAGAAGAGGCATGGCAGCTCCGCTTCAGATGAAGACTTATCTAGGATTAGATATTGTAATATTTGTGTTTTATGTTTTATGTCTAAATGTGGACCCATGTTATGTGTCTTTTGTTAACCATTACAAATGTCTTGTCAGTTACCATATGTTATTATCAGTTTCATGCATCTAGGGCATGAAAGTTATTTTTAGTTACTGTGTCAGACTATAATATCATATTAAGCATTCTGCCAAGGACATGAATGAAGTACTATTCAGAAAACTTCGGGAAATCTCCTACTTCTAGAATTAGATTTTGATTCTAGAAGACTTCCATACCCACTTTCTCCTTCGTTCCCTCTTTCTACCCCTTATTCTAGCAAAAGGTATGGAGTCCTCTGAAAAGGGGTAGAGGAAAGCCAAACATAACACTCTATGAAACTATTAAGTGAGATCTTTCGATTAACAATCTACCCAAAAATTTGGCTGTTGATAAAGCCTAATGGTGTTGTACGATTCATGTAACCAATCCTATCTAGTGAAATAAGGGTATGTTGTTGTTGTTGTATCCTTTCTTTTTCTCTATCAAGTTTCAACCATACCATCGCATGTGACTTTTTGACAAATACCACAATATTATTATACTTGAGCGTCCTACAGCATGCCATGAATATACAAGAGAATTTAAGACACTGTTATACCAAATAGCTCCTTAATAGAATAGTAATAAAAGTCATTACCTGAAACCCTGTGAATGTGCGATAGAAGGGATCAAGTAACAAATCAGCAAGAGAAACCAATTGACTTGTTCTATCCCAGCCATCACTGATCAAAGCACAGACTTGGATTTTAAATACCAAATCAATTTGACTATGGACAGCAAACTGAAAAATACACAATTATATGCACCTGCAATGTACAAGAACAGAAGCCTTTTCCATATGAAGGCGAGCAGCAATCCAAGCAGCACCAGCTAAGACACTTTGAACGTGTAGTAGCCATCCACTGTCCCCAAGAGTAGATACTGAAGTAGACATACTACTTAGATTGCCTCCACCCCATGTTGACCCACCATGTCTCTATAAACCCCATAGAAACACATATAGTTGGTAAAACCCATACAAAAAAATCATCCAACCCATAATAAATACGATAATATTGCTAAAGTCCAATAGAATAGCATAAAAATGCCATTCACTGAAATTCTTGCCAAAACAAAGAGGTGTTAACTAAAATGTCCCATAACAAGTGAATGACAAGTTCTAATGCAGGAAATGACAAGATTCATGCTGCTCACTTGTCATTGGGACTTTTTGGTAATTGTGTTCTTTCTTTGGGACCTCAAAGTGGCTTCCCTTGAGCCCACAGAAAAACAGAGTTGGTAGAAAAACTGCTCAAAGATAATGTAGTGCATAACAAATAAGATGATCATCCTTGACATATGTAAAATAGCATTAAAAATGTCATTAATTCAGATTCTCGCCACAACATAGTTAAGCTAACATTTTCCCCATAAAATTGTAAGCAAGATGAATGTCACAAACATCAAGCGGAGAAGAACCATTATCTGGAACAAATTACCGGTTAGTAACATATTTTCAGCATGGAATTCTTCTCACAGCTATACAGTCAAATGGAGATAATTTAAGAATGACAACATCAATTGACATCGTTTCCAGGAGAGAGATTAAACTTTAGTCACATAAAAGGATGAATCGTGAAAGAAATCAGATAACATTTATGCATATGTCAGGGTCCAGAGTTATCCTTCTGATATCAACCATGACAACAGGTGTTTCAATTTCAATCCCGCAATGTGCAAACCCATTACTCCTTTGGAGGAATCCAGTGCAAAAACCTTTGTAATCAATGGCCTAGCCCTACTCAATATACCAAGGAAACAAATAACTAGACCTCTCTTAAGATTCTTAGACTAACCAAGAAAGATGACATTCCATCTGATGATGATTTGCCATGAGTGTCTAGGTATTCTCTTAGCCGAGCAAAGCTTTCTCTCATTGCATGGATGTTGTCTATACCAAAAAAACTACCTGATGATATATCAGGAGACAGATGTTTAGAATATGTGGCTACATTTATGACTAAAAGAAATCATACGCGGACAGGTCAAGACTTCTACAGACCTCACACTGAAAGTAATTTGAAGATGATTCCGAACCACCTCCCATGGCCCCATTAGCTAATGCATTTTCCTCGGTCTTGCATCAGCAATATAAAGCTTCCTAAAAGAAGAAAAAACAAGCAAGTTAATTGCCCATTAAGTTATTAAAAACATGACCACTGGAAAAAGCCTACTCTACTGTCAGTGATAAAGTAAACTTTTGGCACCGTACTACTATAAGATTCAACAGAAACATTGTTCATAATGATATTAATTAATACGGAAAGTAATTTACATCAGGAAGCCCTCACTAATTAACATCTAATGCAATATTTACCAAGTCTAGGTGAGTCATAGACGCATGTGATAGTTTTACTCATGTTGCTAGGAGTAACATGTTGATGGACATATTATGAAGGAAACTACAGTCTTACCTGCGCGAGCCATCATAAAGTTTGCCACATAATCCAGCGACGAGCTTTTCATCTGCATTGCTGCAGGTAAGTACACAAAAGCAAATCACTATTTATGAAGCAAAAAACCCATTATCAAACACTGAATTGTCATATGTGTCATTGGTACTATACATAATCCTTTAAAAAATAGTGACAGTCCGATCCCTCCAAACGTCCACCAAAAACCACAAAACCTTTCTCATTTGGCATTCACATGGTAGGTTTGATTAAATAGTCTGTAGTACCTCCTCATATTCATCATGAGGCCAACTAAAGGTTGGGATGAACGTGCAAGAACCGCTCCGTATCTATAAGTTGTCACTTGCATTAAGGCAATAGTATTGAATTGAGATATCAAATGTAAAATAATTAGAAGAAACCAAAATCAAAATAAGAAGCACAAAATTCTCAATTAATGAAAATAGCAGAACCATGACTACACGTATACCTGGGTGGCACCATGAAACTACAGGAACCCGACATCTACCACGAAAGCTGGAAGCTTGTTGCACTTCATCATCACTAGCATCAAGATCATGTAAAGTTGTCGAACAAATGGTTCAGCAAAATAAATCTTGGAAAAAATAGAACATTTGTATATTAGTGATATACCTTATGGTCTTTGGTACAATCAAAGCGAAAGGATAACTCTGGCACACGTTGTAGTTAGAGTTCACTTTACTTATTCTCCACAAGTCATTTGACAAGGTAAAGGATCCACTTTCAATCATATTGCTTGAAGCACGGTAAAAGCGTTTTCCAAGAAGCCGGAAATACTCATCTAGTAGGCGCACCTTTGGGTTAGAGTTAGTAAACTTAGAAGGTCCACATATAAATGCATAAAGATCCCATAGTACAGCTGGCTTTGTACTTCTTAGTAAGGCATCAAATATGACACGCCTCTGTAAAATTTAATAACAAAAATTAAAACCTTCACATCAAGGAAGAACGTGACAGCATCCACTCGTAGTTCACAACACAATCTCAGCAACTAAAAACAATTTACCAATGTAAGATCATGTAACTATTTCTTGAGGAATCCTTTTATGTTAACCATAACAAGTAACCTTACCATAAGAGTTCAGTTAGACTATTAAGAAACGGAAATTATTGACTATTTGAGCAAAAATGCCACTCATGCATGATGGTTAGCTGTTTCATGCTTCAAAACTCAAAACAAATGTTTAGGGGATGTAACTCATTCAACTCATTTGAGGTCAGGAACTGGGGCTTTATAATGCTAGCATTTTGAAACACCATCCGTACTTTCAGAAGCATCTAAGATGGGCCAAGCGCGTGTTGGAGTGGCACATTTTGAGGCACAAAAAGCTAACCGTTTGGCTTGTGATGACAGAAGATGACATAGGTAATCCTATGGTTTAAAATTTGCATGCAGAGCCAAGCAGGGGAAAGCATAATTGTACTTCTACACGAAAAATATGCGCCATTTGTAGAGAATAAGGGCTACAAAGAATGCCTTCAGGATTTAAAAAAAAAAAAAAAGAATCTGTTATGAATGCCATGATTACTGTCCAGTAGAATTACCTGCTTTGTACGAGGCCTGAAACCAAAAACGATAATTCTCATATCTTTTCCTACACAGAAGAGAAAATATAAATAATCAGACAAAGCTAACAAAGAATAAAGCAAAACATTAAATAGAGAACAGAATATAATAGGAAGACGAATGGTAAGGATGTTGCAAGGATTTACAAAGTAGTGCATTATTTGCAGTATTATGGTAGCTTATACTAGAGATCAATGACCAGAGTTCTACATCAAAGATTTTAAGCCATGGAAGTTCTGGAGGATAAGTCAGTTTTTCTAGGTTTGTCCTGGGCCCCTACAAGATTAAGATTTTTTAAGGGTTATATCTGTTTCCATAGTAAAAAATTGGAAGGCTCTTTGGGCTGATGTATTGTTTCATTTTGTTTTTTTCCCAGTTTGTCATGTGCTTTTTACTTCTATCCTCCTCTAATCAATATTTTTTTTTTTTAATTATAAGCAACATTAAGATAACAAACCAAAACTGGCAGAAGTTCAGGGATAAATAACCACCTTTGTTCTGCATTATGAAGTGGCTCAGCAGATTTTGAATAAGCCGTTTGATTGAAGAAGCAGACAAGAAGGAGGAGGAGGAGGAGGAGGAGACTTAAACTAATTGGGAACTTAAGATGAGTGGTGGAAAAATAAACTATCCAATTATAAATACCCTAACAAATAATATTTCTTATTCAAACACCATTATAATAAAATTCCCTCCACTCATTGTCAAAGTTCTAACTCTGGGCATATTGTAAATCTCATTGATGTCAGCTTATTTTTAGCTGTTTAACGATCATGTAGATTATTTGTTGTTGGGAGAGAGAATTTCAAGGATTGCATTGAAAACATCATCTCTACACCAAGAACCATTCTCTTGACAAGGAAATAATCTCATAAAAGAATAAAATCTATAATAACTTGTCATTCATTGTTAGCCGCCACCACATTCGTCCATCAAACTAACTTTAACTGCAACAAAACGTAATCAGATTGGAAATAAATATGAATTTGTAGCATGCCATAACTTATAACACCCCCAAATTCCAATTAATTAAAAGATCATTCTTCCATTTTATCATTTTGATAAACCTACAAGCATTATATTGCGCCAATCTAATCCATAAACATCATGTAAGTTTATTTGCTTCAACACTTTAAAGCAGCAACTTCTTGATGGAATAATAATTCTCAGTTCTTGTTATGCATTGGGTCAGTACTAACTTCCACAGCAATTTCACATGGAATGTGATTTTCATCACAATGAAGAGGCCCAATTTGATGGTGTTGTGCATGCTTAGAAATCCTTTAGCATATTAGGTTTAAAGGAAATGCTCAAATTTTCAAGGACTCTCATAGGGTATAACTATATAATTTCTCAAGATCTCAGCCAATGCTTTTCTTATAATGTTACTATCTCCAACATACAAAGGGATTCATCGACTTTGTTGTATTTTTACCCTCTTCAGCAGTAGTCTTTCTCTATGCTCACTTGGAGGAGATTTTGCATAGTGGTCTCAATAATTCGAGAATGTAAAGGAAACTTTTATTTAGAGAAACTTATTTGAGATCATACCAATAACCTGGAGCAGTCTTTGTGGGGGTGTCTTGTCTAATTGACGATTGGCTGACTGCATCTTTACAGCCTACAGGTAAAGGACAGCGAAAAGCTTTAAATCAAGTAAAAGTAGAATGCAAACACGATAAAAGAGGAAAACAACATGGAATTCGATGCATAAATAGATCACCTGGTTGAAATTTGAAAAATACATCATAGATAATGATTAATAATATTACACAAATCAATATGGAAAAAAAAGATAATATGAACATCCATTCCCTGTGGCTCTGCTTATATGAACATACAAAACCAGTAGCAAAAATAATGTACTTAGCATATGTGAAATAGGCTAAAAAGGAAAGATGGTTATGCTTAATATAACTGAGCACATGCAGAATAAAGAAATCTACAGCATAAATTGTACATTTGATTTGAAAACTTACTATCTTGTTAAACTTCTCAATTGTTGCAAGTGCAATCGTTCCAAGGGCAATAATATTTCTAGTTCGATCACTCTAGAAAAAGTAAGAGCACATCAGAGGACATTACTCAGTAAAGTAAACATGCAGATGGAAAAAAAAAAAAAAATCTAGCACCTGCAGACATGGATTACAAAAATATAAAAGCTAATATATTCAGCAACAAATGCTCAGAAACTGAATATTTTTATTTTATCAGGACTCATGCGCTTCAATAAAGGCGAATGCAATGATATTTAACAGGAACACAATAAAAGTTAGTGTCAGAATCAGATCAGATCAGATCAGATCAAATCAAATCAAATCTCTTCTAGCCGTTAGAATCAGATCCCCAATTACCTGTTGTTTCTATTTTTAATCCCTAGAATCACGGTCCCATATCAATGGGATTTCTCTCCCTTAATTTTCATTTAATGTGATCAGAATTCCAAATATATTATGAGGAAATCTGATCCTATTTATGTACTGCTCTCCTATTGGAATCATCTATCAATTACATTCGAATTATTCACAATAGTTAGGAAAATAGAATCGAAAGTCAGAGATGAGTTGTTAGAATTGTGTGACATAGTGACTAAATGACAGAGGAAAACACGCCAGAAAATAGAGCACAGGAGAATTCTGTCATAATGGGTTTGGCCCATGGGGAAGCAATCAGGGAACAGCATAATCATTATTAATGGTAGGTCAAACCATATCACTATGGTGTGTTAATCAGAATGAGTCGGTTGTAAAATACAAGGCTTATTTATGATGCATATAGATGTATATAAATACCTAGGCTACTGTGTATTGTTCAGAGTGGAAATTCAATTCATTTATAGTTAACAGGAGTTCTGCAATCATCCTTCATTGCAGCTTCATTTCTGAATCTCCACAGAGGTTCCTTCTTCTGTTTTCTTGCTAATAAAGGAAAAAAAAGTCTCAGTACTAACATAATAGTCCTGTTTTCATATTTGTTCTTGGTCTTCGAAGCTTTTCATTCTCCCAAAATTACTAAGCAAGAATTTCAGACAAACATTATTATGTTTATCACCTTACTGGGGGGTGGGTGATTCTAAGTCACACCTCTAGGTCCTGTCCTAACATCATAATGCCTAATCAAAATCTAAATTTCAGATGACGAAATATTATCTGAAGGACTTACCAGAAAAACAAGACGAAAATTTGTGACCACCAATGTGCCTGCATCATCTGAATTAATAAGAACAACGCCATGTCCCTGAACATAAACATCATATGCAGATAATTTTCGTCTAGAATAGATTCACTTATAATAAATGTAAATTAAAACACTGGGACTTGAATTTCTAATGACGATAGATGTTAATAGTCCCTTGAGAAGTTCTAGATACAAGCTGAGATAAACCATCATATTAGCTGACTTATATTGACTTAGTATAATCCTTTGGCTGGATTTTTTAGGGTCAGAAAGTTAAAGTAATGAATAAGTATATAATTCAATCTATTTTTCAGTTGAGTCACCAATATTGAGGATGAGGTATTTGTTTAAAACATGCTAAGAACTAATTAATAATGATGGTCGAATGCATGTGTGCTTTGTCAGTCTCAAGAATTCTTTCAAAACTCGAGAGCACACTGGTTGCTGCAGTATCCCCATAACCCTACATCTAACTTATACAGAGAATGAGAAGAAATAACCAGAAGAGGAGAGATAAATAACAGGTAAGGGCAGAGGGGGTGAGATAGAAAAAGTAAACACTCGAGGACACAAACAGGACGCGTAGCCACAAAGGATGCAAGAAAGAATGAATGAAGTGAATGAGGCGTTGAAAGGCAGGGAGTGTGCAAACAGAAGTTAAAATGACTCCCAAAAGTGGCCCTTATTGTATTGACACATGGCGTGCACGTCACACCACTAGACACCCTTAACAGCCATGCTAATAAATTAGCAGCAGTGTTATCAAAATTGGATATAAACAAACAGTTCAACAGGAGAAAAAAAATGTTTCGGAATGTCCACACCAAGAAGTCATTTCGGGAATCCATAGCTTAGATAATCTCCAAAAATAGAAAGTCTTTCTCTTTTCTGGGGAGAGCAGCAAGAAGAAAACAAATGAATAATGAATATGCTTTCCCTACAGCAAAAGGGGGAAAAATGAGCAGGTTAGGCTCCAGCTGTTCGATGCTTCTTTTTTTCATTTTTTGGTTGTTGGTTCAAAAACACATAATTTTCCCAGGCTAAACATTTTCTTCCTGTATTCTAATGTTACATAGGTAGTTAGGATGGAATCTGACAATGGTGATGGTTTTCCTGAAATATGGATTTAATCTCAACAAATGTTACAATATATTATCGGTTGTTTGTTTAGAGTTGAAGTTGTATATGACATGTTTGGATTTGAATAAAAACTATAAAATTTTTTTTTTTTGCTTCCTCATATAATATTTTAATATACAGAATAAAAATATAATAATGTAATTATGACTTGTTTGACAAGATTCAACCATGATCAACCAAGGAATCTTGAACCAGAACTTCATGTCAATGACCAGCCAATTATAAAATTTATAATATTGCTAAGACATGAATTACAGGGGACGTTCGCTAAGCATTTGTTTACTTGGGTATATCTTCATCCTAATTCTTACAAGATAAGGGTTTTGAAAACTGCTTAAAAATATTTATCCACACACTAATAACTTGTGATTTCTTTGTCATTTTCTTCAAACTTGATATATTAGTCCATCTTGGTCGTACACTTGCACTGCTTTGTATGCATCCTGTCCAAGGATCGCAAGCATTAGTACTTCAAGTTTGACTTGTTATGTGTCCAAGAGGAGACGGTTACTTGGGTAATTCAATCATGTTATTGAGTTTGTATGATTCATAATATGGTATGAGAGTATCCAAAGTCATCCTGCCACTCTTTTTACTACCCTTAAATTCCACATATTATGCAGATTCTGCTCGGTGATCACGTTACACAGAGCAAAGAAAGTAGTGCAACAAACAGCGAGCGAGCAGAAAAAGGAAAAAAGGTAATGCAATTGCGGCGTAAAGAGTAAAAGCACTGCATACCTGGGCTATGATGTTTTCTTCCTCCAGCAAGAAATCTAAATTGGCATGCGAAACGTTGCGTGAACCAGGCTGCAGATAAATTCACACACCAAAAAAAAAAAAGGCAAACAAATGGATTGAGAACGTAGAGAAGAAACAGAAAGAAGTGAATTGAAAATTCAATTCAAATAGGAGGAAACCTGAAACTTGGTCCATTGGAGGGCATCCCATGTACCCGTGCCCTCCATCTTGGAGGAGTCAGAGGCGTCCCTGAGAGACGTTGATCGAGTGTTGCGTGGCTTCGGCGCGGCCATGACGGCGAAGAGGGAACCACCACCACCACTAGTATGCAATGCGACACGGGGACACCGTCCTGGAGAAAGAGCGCGCGGCGAAGGCTCACCTGCCGTTCAAAGAAGGGGTCCTCTTTTCATGGACTGCTTAGCCCCCCTGGTAGGCTGGTAGCAAATGTTGGCCAACATGGAGAGAAACATATCTTAAAAATTTTTAAGTTGTATAATTTTTTTCCCAAATATAGTTATTTTAGAAATCAAAATTAAATAATATATAAACATTACTTAGAATAAATTGTATTTTTTTAATTATAACAAGGGCAATTAGAGATGGCCTTTTGTATTCATATAGAGTTACAAACATTATGTTTAAATGGCCATAACACCTTTCATTAAGATCAATAATGGTTGGGTTTTTAAATTAAAATCTCTCAATATATTGTTTTTAAAAGAATTTCTTTTTTTTTAAATGTATAAGAGAGTTTAATACTTTAATAAGTGTACTGTAAATATGAGAAATTAAACTTACCGAATCAACAAATGATTACCTCCGGTCCTAATCATAAGAGCTAGTTGATTTATTTAAGAAGATTAAAAAAATAAGTTAAGTTAAGTATTTGTAATAAATATATGCTGTCTTTTCTAAAATATTATTATTAATCAAATGTATTGGCTAGAACTATTATTATTAGAAAGACTTCAATAGAAAAAAAAATACATAAATATGATAAACAAAATGAATTGGGGTCTGATATTTAAGAACAAAACAAAATAAAGGACTAAAGTAGTATCAGATAAGGAATGTTATGGTGTTATAGGAACAAGAGAAATTCATTTCGATGGTAGAAAAGTAGGAGAGTCCATTTTATTTACAAATGAGAAAATATTTTAAAACTATTTTATTTAAGAGAACATTTTCCTTAAGCTTAGACTAATTTTTTTTAAAAAAATCCGTGCATAAATAGATAAGAGTTCTTTTCGGCCCCAAAAAATAGTGTTTTTTTGGTTAAATAAGAATTTAAAAAACAAAGTGGAAATCCTGGAGAACTGTACACACGTGATATGTTGTATTTGCATGAGAAGATCAAAATATCTTCATAGGGGTTGCATGTACTTTTCTACCCTATCACTGTTTTCCTGTCCTCTCTCAACATTTTAGTTTTAAATTTTTAATCAATATAAATAATAAATTAATCAATATAGAATATTAAAATTGCAGCTTATTTTGAGATAAGTGCAAATTCAAAAGTTCATTCTAATTATTATATTTGATGTTATTGCACCAAATGATATGGCTTAATTTTTTTTTTTTTAAATACTGGGACTACAAAATCTGATATCTTTTACTTTGAAATTTTAAATGTTTTTAGAAATATAGTCTCTTCATTATATATATATTTCATAAACTTATAACTAGAAGTGATATTTGCAAATTGCAAATGATACAGTTCCTCTTTCTTTTTCTTTTTTTGGGGTGATATATAGCTTCTTCTTTTTTTTTCTGATAGCGAGTTCCTTTTTTGGTAATAGCAGTTAGCAGACAACGCACAGTGCTTGTTTTGTTTTGTTTTAGTGTTATTGTCTTTTACTTAATTTGTCATCCTGCAGTTTGCCGAGATTTGTTAATTATTTATTCTTCTAGTTCTTAATATAAGATCTATTTAACTAATTTGATTAGATTAAAGAAGTTAGTAAGTTAGTTAATTATAAAAAACGTGACATGTTTTTCCTAAAATACTATAATCATCTTTTTTAACACCAATTCTCTTTCTTCTACTTAATTATAATTGAAAGAGTATCTAAAAAGATAATTTAGATAAAATTGATAAATATGAAATATTAGTCTTATATTTAGGACCAAAACCAATTTAACAATTAGACCCTATATTAAGAACAGAAAGAGTATATAATATATTATATCTAACCAAGATCCCAATTGGAGTAATTGACTGTACTTTGAACAGAGTTAAAAACGATTTACACGTCATCCCTCGCCTAGAGAGTAAATTTTAAGCAAATGACACAGCTATATTTCTTCTTTCCTGTGTTCTAATCATAGAAAAATCATGACTTTTAGCTGAAAAGGAGAGGAGAGGAAATGGGCAAAGAAAATTTCACGTGGCATCTTCTTCCTTATTTGCTTGAAGGGTCACAACAAAACTATAAATTTTTAAGAGCATAGATTTATCACTATTTCTTTTTTTGAATAAACTCGCAAGTTTAAACATTATGACATCTTTTGTCATCACATTTGAGATAACTTACAATCATGTTCTGTGTAAGTTATAACAGAACTCCTTTATAATTCCTTTGTATACTTATCTGGTATTTCGTAAATCATGATTGAAAAATTACTTATAAGTCATTTCAAACAGCCTTTGTATAAAGCAGGGAACAACATGGTTCATTGATTGATGAGATTATCCAAACAATGATTATGATGGTGACAAACTAGGAGTAAACGTGAGATTTATAGAGCACCATGTTTTATATAATGTACTAGGTACAAATATCGTGTCAAGCTTCCATGCTTGGCCAGCAATAAGATCATATAGAAAGTAACCATGATAGCTATACAATTAAGTAATATGCAGATGTTCCTAAATAAACACGCCCTAAACATGATGCAGCAACTCACCACTGAAACAGAAAGGCTGGGGTAATTTGAATATCTCAAGCTTCAAGCAAAGAGAAATTTATGGATACTTCCTTGTTCGGTTGCTCCTATATCTGATACGAAATCACCAACATGGGTACATTAAAATTTTCAATATATATATATATATATATATATATCATATCCAAATATCTTGTAAATTTCAAATTACTTGAAAACTAAGTTATTACATACCACACATCCACCAAAAGATCAACTCCTCTTTGCAAGATGAGACCAGCTATACAAGTTTTGGCAGCTAGGAACTCGGCAAAGAAAAAGAATGACAAATGTCCATGAAACTCATCTCACCAGGAATTCATTCTGCTACTACAATTTCTATAGTAGGGGCATTACTCTCAGCTTCACCCAGCATTTTAACTTTTGATCTGCGAGTGTTGAGATTTAAGAAGCCACATTGTTGATGTTTGTCCAACGTGTTTCCCCATCGAACCGGAATTTTGTTGGAGACAGCAACGAGCTAAGTAAATGCTTACCCTTTCAGATCAAGATACTCACGGAACATTCTGCTACTGGCACACTCCGCCAGAGCTTTTGTGTTAAGTTCCTGACCATATCTCCAGACATAATTCAGTCCAACAAGAAGCTCAGTTATTGTTGCTTCAGTCTTTTCTTGATTTGCGAAGTAAAGCGTTTGTACCAGCAGCACATTTGTCCGAGAAACAAAGCTCTGCTGCTCAAAACTTCTCTCAGACTGCCATCTAATCATGTTATGAGCAAGTGGAGCCAACCATTCCAATATTCTTGACATAGCTTCAGTCCATTCTTCTGCTAGAGCCGTATCATAGACTGATGACGCCATGGTCTTCGCATATGGCTTTAGCTTATCCCTAAGGGCAGTTCTCACAGTTGTCGGTAACATATTGTACAGGTCTTCTCTTGCATCAGGGCCAATCAAGTGCGGAGTAGCTGCCAACTTCTCAATGACAATGATAACATTTGCATAGTGTAGTGCCAAAGCAGCAGCACCAAGGTATCAAGCGGAGGATTTAACAGCTTGCCCTTAGAACTCAAGACTGATTGATCATAATGAACTGCTTTTCCACGACCAGCTAGGCTTGGATTAGCATCATAGACATTCTGCGTCCCCATTTGAACATCACTGGAGCTTAAGTAGCACTCGCTGACAGAGGAACTGTCTGCAGCCATTATACAGCCTTTGAAAGGCCCCACTTGAGTTAACCGACTGGCTCTTGTATGAGTTTTTTTGGCGTAGCCGGGAAACTTCCAAATCTTGCCAATTTTATTTTTTTGATTGACTGGGGCAGATCTCTGCAAATTCGTCCCCAAGGGACCAGAATAAAAATTGACACTTCTATTATTTCCTGAAATTGGGCCCGATTTTGTGGATGAGTCACCAAGAGGACCTGAATGAAAAATGCTGGTTTTATTTGTTTTTGACATTGGACCTGATTTAGCAGTAATACCCACAAGGGGTCCTGACGCAAATCTGGGAAGACTATTCTCAGACGGGTGGACTGAAGGTTGCTGCAACAATGCAGAAACAGATTGGCTATGGTAGATATAGTCGGAATTCAAGTTTCTTGAATCATTGGTTTCACTACCATCCACTATGTCTTGAATTCCAAACACATGGTTGATCCTACTAAAAATTGTGAATAAGGATCGAGCTAAAAGAAGTACAGTGTAATCATATGTCCTGTTCCACAGAGAAATATCCTGTAGGTTCTTCACCTCATGCCTCTTCCATGCAACCTTTTTCTGAAAGTCAATTAAATTTACACCATCTGACTCACCATTAGACTTGATTCTTCGAAGAGTTTGCTCAAAATCAGCAAGCACTTCCATCTCCTGATAAAGACTTGCATTAGTTGATATAAACTTCTCCATCTTCTTAACTTTCTTTTCCATCTTCTTCCAAGTGAGTTGCCAGCCGTATGGATCAACGCCTATGTTCATAAACTCATCAAAGGCACTCCCAAAACCTTTCAAACTTGGGTCGCTGCATTTCTTCCCAAGCCTAGCCACAGATTTAGCCACTTGTGACAAGGACTCAAGCATCTCTGCACTAATTAAACCTACAATAAAATTCTCATCATCTGAAACGAGCTTTTTTATGCCTACTGAATTTGAAATCTCTTCTCTCAGTTTAGCAACCCGCTTATCACTCAAACATTGCCACAAATTAACCAGCTTGGACATCAAGCTCGCCACTTCAAATGCTAATACTCCAATTGCCGCCTTCTCATTATTAGCATGATGCTTCCGTGGTGTCTTCCACAGATTTCGAAACCATGACTCGGCAACCATCTCTTACCTTGGAAAGCACAAGAAATATGCTTTCTAAGATCAGTTTTCCATCAAAGCTCTGTTGTGCACAACAAAAAAGACAAGTTAGACTAGTTACCAGATCAGTTTCAAAATAGTGAAAGAAAATGCAAGTTTAGCATAGGATATCATCCAAAGTGGTATACTATCGCCAACAACAATATGCTCCACCGATCAAACATCTTCCAATTTTCATGAACTACACACTGTGAAACCACAAGTACATTCAATAGCTAGACTTCACAAGAATTTAGAAAACGCAAGTTTTTCTTAGTGAAGCATATTGAAGCTTCAGTAGCTAGACATTCACAAGAGTTTAGTAAGCTGAAACTTCTTTTGTGGAGCATATTAAAGCCAGATCACCGAAGCTTAGATCAGCTACTTTGTCATCTTTTTATTTACACATTTAGTGACTACTCACTTCTATAATCTGAAATATGTTGTGAATCAATTAAATTTAATTAAAATTCTCTGGTTGATATGACTATGTTTTGATTTTGGGGTTTGTAAATAAATAGATATTTATAAATTATTCAGTTGAGGATATTGAATGATGCTATACTGCTCTGTAAATCCGTGATTTTGGCTGGAATTATTGTGTATCTAACTTTCGAATTGAACATATATATTGTTCTTTTAAGTCTGCAGTGAAAAAAAAGAAATTTAACTTAATCTGAGGTGCAAAACCAGACATTACAGTACGATTAAGTAATTTTCATGTCCCGTTCCTTTGGTACTTTGGCTGTCTGTCACTGCTTCTTCTTTTCTTTTTCTTTTGATAGACAGAAAGACTAAATTGAGAACCATATAGGCTAATATCGCTTTCTTTTCTGGTAAATATTGATAGTTGACATATACCGGACCTTAAAAGTTCGCATCGCCTACATCCAAGCAAAATCTGAAGATTCCATATGTTATTTTCTGTTCTCTCGTTCACGGAAAAAAAAAAAATCCACAAAAACGACCAAAGAACAAAAAGTATAATTTTCCGGCAAAGGATTTCATCCCAAATTGTATGAGACAGTAAAGGAAAAATAAAACACCCAAATCTTACCAAAGAGGCAAGAAATCACTTGGCACAGATTCCAACACCTTTATTCTGTAGGTTGGAAAAACATAATAACCACTTGACTTCTTCTTTGGTAGTGAAAATCTACTAAACATCACTTCACCAGTTTGTTCTCTCATCTGGTAAAACATTATCAATTCGAAGTTCAAACTCAAATTCTAGCCCCTAAATAATTCGATTACATCAATGGTAAAGCAAACAAGACCAATCCAGTAGGATCAAAGAGGAACATAGCAACAACTATAATGGAAGAATAATAGACCGAGAAACTTACCGATCACCCCTTAGTTGAGAGCTTCAGTGGAAGACGAAACTCAGAGAGAGAGAGAGAGAGAGATGGGAAATGGGAAGAAGCTGGGAAGTTGCAGTGAGGAAATTGGCCACATGGAAGGAAGCAGAAAATGGTAGAAAGAGAAAGCGAGTGAAATAAAGGATATGTTTAATTATTGGTTATTTAAATTTTGACCCCTGCTCTTTCTATTATTTGAAATTCTTGATATTCAATTTTGCATATTGCATATTTAAACATTTTCTAAAATTTTCAACTATCCATAATTTATAAACTTACTAGACTATTGTATTTCTATGACATTTATATAGTAATCCTCCGGTTCTTAATATAAGACTCATTTAACTAATATGATTAGATTAAAAAATTAGGTAAGTTAGTTAATTATAAGAAATGTGACACATTTTTCCTAAAATACCATAATCATCTTTATTAATGCCTCATCTCCCTCTTTTACTTGAATATAGTTGAAAAAGTATCTATAGGGTAATTTAGAAAAAATTGATAAATATGAGAAATGGTCTTATATTTAGGACCAAAACCAATTTAATAATTGGATCCTATATTAAGGACAGGAGGAGTATGTTATTGTATAATATCTAGACAATTTAGATGCTTTTGACAGTAACTTTCTCTTCCTATGCAATTTTTTTATTAGATTATACTCCTCTGGTTCTTAATATAAGACTCATTTAACTAATTTGATTAGATTAAGGAAGTTAGGTAAGTTGGTTAATTATAAGAAATGTGACACGTTTTTCCTAAAATACTATAATCATCTTTCTTAATACCCCATCTTCTTCTTCTACTTGATTATGGTTGAGGGAGTATCTATATAGGTAATTTAGAAAAATTGATAAATATAAGAAATGAGTCTTATATTTGGAATCAAAACTAACTCAACAATTAGGTCCTATATTAAGGACAGGAGGAGTACTATTATTACGCATTTTAAGTTAAGAAAAACAATGAATGTATAGTAAAATGTGAGTGGAGATGTGAGATTCAAACTCTTACATGTTACCCAAAAAAAAAAAATCTTATCACTTAATCACAAAAAAACTAAGCCTTCTATCCATATATACCAATGGTATTATTTATAATAATCCAAATCTTGAAATATGTACATGGGCATATTATGTATGCCATTTTATGAGTTAAATGATCGGTTCATAATATATTAATAAGTTTTCCATGTTAATGATATTAATCCATGATCCACAATGTAAAGTTTTAAATCTTTATTTGAAATAAGAATATTTTAGTTAATAACGGAGACTAGTTCTTCTCAGTAACAAATGATATAGAAAATATTACTTTCTATTAAGCTTGTTACATCCCAAAGCCTTTATTTTTTTGCTATGTGCTACGTTTACTTCTTAATATAAAACTCAGTTAACTAATTTAAAAAATTACAAAATTATTTTAAAATATTTATATTTATTATTTTTTTCAAACTAATTTTTCTCACTTACAAATTGATATATAATCACAAAATATTTTATCGAGATCGTGTAACATTAATTAATTTAGTAACTTTCTAATCTTCTCTAATTGGGGAATTGGGTTTTATATTAAAAAACGTTTTTTCCCCCCTAAATCAACTTCAATTGTGTAATCTATCATTTCAATTGTAATACTTTGTTTTAAAGTCATACAATATATACCAAATAACAATTCAATGTGGATAAAAATAAATTTATTTTTATACCAATTATTTTGTAATTTCAAATATCAATTATTTGCTTAATTTAATTATATGTTAATTTGACTAATAGCTAATCAAATAAAAATTGGTGTGTATGTTTGACTTATATGCTTTTTAAAAGGAAAAATAAAAATGCATCTTTTAACATTTAAAGTGTTTAATATCCAAGTTAATGGTCCAAAAAAATCTAAGTTAAACTCATCAAATTATAATTATAATAAATTCAAGAATTTTTTCTTGCCAAAAAATTCAAGTATTCTATTAATGTCGTATTTAATGAAACAATCATAAGTAAGGATTAAATTGTGAAAAGAGATAAAACGGAGGAACATAGTGGAAATAAGAATAAATGAAGGACTTAATATGACCGCACAAAGAAAAAAGACAGTTCCGTCACGATCATTAATGGCAGCCACGCGGAAATATGTGCGTTTACTAATATAGCCCCACTTTCACTCCACAGACCGTAGTTCACACCACACAGCTGGTTGTTGTGACCCTCCCTCGCTTCGAGACAACATATAATTTAAATTTTAAATTTTAATTCAACCCCCGCATATTTATTCCGAAGACATCAAAAAACTAATTAAAACTATATATGAAATTGACTTTTTTGGTCTAATTATAAGACCCAATCCATTCTAATTATGTATTTTTTTCCAAGATAATTCTAAATGATAGTTTTGCAATAACTTAATAGCAAGATATTTTAGGGGACTTATTTATTATAAAAACCAAGAACTTACTTTAATTTTCAAATAAGTAATTGGGTCTTATAATTGGAGTATGTAAATTATTTTTCATTTTAATCGGAATATTTATTATATAAAATCAAAATGATAAAATGCTGGAATTAATGAAAAGATAACTTTTTTTCATTTATGTGAATTACTACCGATGTTTAAATAAGATCTAGTTTAAATTAAATTGATTTAAATAAAATATTAATTATTTTTTTAAAATATAATATTTTAAAAAATATTTCTATTGATTGTAAAGGTTTCCACCAAAAAAATAGTTTTAATGCATATGATTAAATAAGTTAGTTAAGAGAAACAAACATGTATTTGTTACAATTAACTACTACCTCGAGTCCTAATTATAAAAACTAGTTGATTAATTTAAGGAGATTAAGAAGAAGTTAAGTTAGTTATTTATGATAAATATGCGTTGTCATTCCTAAAATATCCTTGCTAATCAAGCGTATTAGCTAGAATTACTATTATATAAGGATTATCTTGGAAAAAAATACATAAATATGAGAAACAAAGTGGATTGGGGTGTTATATTAGGACCAAATAAAAGTTAAACAATACCTTATATTAAAAACTGGAAGTAATAATTTACATTACAAAATAGATTTTATATTGAAGACCGAAAGAGTAAATTTTTTAAATTTTTCTTCATTTCTTCATATTAATAATCTAGTTTTTATATTTGTATTGAGTTATGATTAAAACATGGTATTAAAATTAGGAGCGATTTGATAGAAAATTATTCTTGAAAGAAATATTATAGTCAAGATTGCACGTTTGAATTTTAATTATACAATTACCGTTGAGACTTGAGATTGTTAGCATGATAGAAACTCGTAGAAGTATTATGCTTATATATCTAGGGGGAACATTAAGGGATAAAGTTATACTATACTTAAGTTACAGAAAATTATCCATATGTTTAGGTAAGAAAATTAAGTATAAAAAATTCTATAAAATTTAATCATTTTACAAGTTGCACTTATAAATAAATATGTTTAGCTTGTAAATATGAAGTTTTTGCCCTCTCTATATTTAATTTTTCTTGCAAACTTCTTGGATGACTTTTCCGATATGCATGAATTTTTAAGCATTATTTTATGTGCCATTAATTTAATTGTAACTTTAAATATAAGTCATAATTACAAATTTCTAAGTATAATTAACTTATTTTAAAAAAATTAAAAAAAATCTTCTTCAACATGAGTGGGGTTTCCTCAACAAATTACATTATTATTGTGCATTAAAAAAGGAGAGAAATGCATCATGAAGGGGGTCATTTGGAATGAGACGCAAATCGGGACATGAAATTGAAATTAACATTAAAATATAAAATCACGACTTTACAGATATTTTTTCAAAATATTACTCCTAGTCTTTAATACAAAACTACTAATTAATTAATTTGAATATATTAAGAAAGTTTGTTAAATTAGTTATTTATAATAATTAGATGTTATTTTTCTAAAATATTCTATTTATCATATGTACTAGTTAGAACTACTATTTGATGAAATATTTAACGTGTGTAACTATGTAAGATTATTTTAAAAAACATGGATAAACATTAAAAAAAAAAAATTAAGATCTTATATTTAAAACTAAATTAAACATCAAAATAGTTTTTATATAAGAATAATGAGTAAGGTTTCAGTCTTTTGAAAATGACAAAAGACTCCGCAAAATACGATGACCCCGAAGTGTCCTTCTCATTGTCGACTATAGATTAGAACAGAACAAATGGGATTATTATCAACACAAATAGTAGTAGTATTACTTACTACTCCATCCCTTATTATAACCTCTTTTAACTAATTATATGATTTAAGAAAACAGTTTTAAAATTAGTTAAAAGCAATTAATATGCAGCCAAATGCAGTTTTTTTTCAACTTATAACCCTAATATAAAAGATAAATGTGAGAGAGTAATGTAGATAAATACAAGAAAGAAAATGTATTGAATACATTAAATTAGGAATATAAAATAGGAATACTGTATTAAATGCTCAAAAAAACTCAAAGAAGATCTTATAATAAGGAACGGAGGGAGTATTTGTTTTTTGGGTGGTCACGTACTAATTAATTATTAATTACTGCTTCTTAAGACATGCTTAGTTCATAATTAGAGGATTTATTATCTTAATTAACTTTCATGATTCAGTTCAAGAGGCTTTATTTTAGTGCTTAAGAAATACACTGAGGAAGTTGATTAGGGTACTTCCTTTTCTTGGCCTTTCGTTAGGGGACTTCCTTGATCATTACCATCACATGCTTTTGTTTAAGAAATTCAAATATTCCGTGTGCTTCAATTTTTGCTTTTAATTATGATTATTTCTAATCATTACTTTTATGGCTGCCCAGTGACAATGCTTCATCAGTTTTGTACAATTAGGTAGTTTTTTTTTTTTTTTTTTGTTGCAACTCCAATTATGAAATTCTATAGTTCATATTTGGTTTTTATTATATACTATTTGATTAGGTTGTATTTAAGTATTATAATTATTTTATTTTCTGCATTCGCATAAACTCAAACTTAAGATCCCGTGCTTAAGCAACTAATGACCAACATATAGGCCATATTTTATTTTTCTTTGTGGTAAAGCAATATTATATTTCCATGCAATTATTAAACTACAATTAATATTGCATTAATTGATTTTATTTAATACACCTATTATGCTAATATATCGCCCATTATATCAATCAACAATAAAAAAGCAAATCCAAATAATTAATTAGTTATAATGATGAGATCTACGAATTAAATTATTATCACATTCAAACAAAAATAAAATGATCATTCACATTTCATAGTATCATTATTAAGTACCCTTTTTTGGGACAGAAAAGCTTTTTCCCCCAATTTTCGATGGATATATGATGTTAAAAATAATTTTAATTCGTTACTTTCACAAAGTATACATATAATACACTTAAAAAAAGATAAATAACGTCTGTGAATATGATATGTAAAGCTGCATAAATATGATAACAAACTAAAAGCAAATTGTCTTGAACAATTGAAAAGTTTCTAAAAAATCCTTTACCAAAAGACCTTTAAAAGAAGACTTGACTATAAATGATTAAATCTTATCTACCAAACTAAAGAAAAAGAAAGATTTGACTTCTTGTCCCTCCACTTTTTTTTCTTTTTGGGTAGCCAATTGTAATTACTAACAACTACCATTTTTAAGCTCAATCGATTGGGAATAAACAAACAAATACACATCCCAGCTTTTACGCAAAAGGAGGGGGCAAAAACAGCTAGTGCTAACCTGTTTTATGTCCCTGTATTAAATTCAATTCAATTCAATTCTACTACTTGCAATCCTAAATATAAAAGTTAGACAAGAAATTTATTTCAATCCTAAATATAAAATCTTAATATACTTTATCTTTCAAATTTATAATTTTCCCCTCAAAATATCCTATTGATTGCACATAGAGGTTTCTATCAAAAGGTAGTTACAATGCACATAATTATAAATGTTATTCTGAAAAATCAACACACATCTTTTACAACTAATATCCAGAAATTAGTTATTTAGCTGAGGATGAGGTATTTTATTTTTACTTTATGATCCAGGAAAAAATTGCAGTTGATTTATTAAGGGAAGGATTGACATGGAGTCATGAGTGCTTTATGTAAAGGAGAAGGAAAGAAAAGGAAGGGTGGGGGTGACTGGTGATGCACCCTCAAAGAAAGTAGAACTTTTGAACAAAAGATTTCCTAAGGAGGGGCCTACACAGGAATTTGGACGCCAAATGCCTTTAAAATAAACACTGAATCAGAGTGCATGAACAGCCACTTGTCTATTTCCTCTAACAGACCCCATATACAACGGAAGAGTTGTGTCAAACTATTCATAAAATAAACAGTAAACATATAAAATATAGTCCTCCTGAAAGAGGGTGCTTAAGCTACTACGTGTCTATTTATGACTAGTTTCACATACCTATTTTCTATACATGGAATCTAGTTGAGAGCAATCTTCGCTTCTAAATGGGATACGTTTTTTCCTCTCCTAAAGAATCAGAGTGCCTCTGGGAATCGTAAATCAGCAGGGCCAGGACCCAAAATCCCTTTTTGCTCGCTTATCTTGCCCAACCCAAGAGGAGGCTCCACTACTATAACTGGGAGTGGGACTTGGACTGGGACTTGGACTTGGACTGGGACTGGGACTGGGAGTGGGACTGGGACCGGGGCTTGAACAGGGACTGGGGCTTGTACAGGGACTGGCACTGGCACTGGCACTGGAACATTAATTTCCTCATCTCGCCAACTGGTTCCCTGCCACAAACATTACATGCAGTCGGGAGATGAATATATAATATTAGCACGATGCTCATTTTCCACTAGATGAACATTGAATCCAAACACAAATATATAACGCATGAAAAAGCATATTCAAACTTTTTCTTTATATAGAATATGCATTTCTACAAAGTAATTACAATAGAACTGAAAAACATTTGCTGACTGAAAGGATGAAATACGCTTATCATTTGCTCTTTGATGGCTTAAACAATGTCTAAAGAATCATCAGGATAAGAACATAGGATGTAGCAAAAGATCACTATTAATACTGGAAATGCTTACCTCATCGTGACTGTAAGTTGGCTCCTGCATTAATGGAGTTGATATCGGGGGTGTGACATCTGGGTCAGGCTTTTGAAATATAAATGTGGCATAGAGACCTGTATCAGAGAATATATTGATAACTAAAATCCCCCTTTAATGAGATCAAAGCCTGAATCTTAAAGGAAATAGCATGTTACAAAGAAATAATAAATAAATTACCTAGTGCATCATATGATCGAGGAAAAAGTCTCCCTCTAGGATCCAACAGGTTTGGAACAGATTTCATTAGCAAGCCTGCAAATTGTGCTCTTCCAGCATCCACAAAAATTGGGGTGAATAAACAGCCTGACAAACTCCAAATATGATAATAATGAAGATTCAATTGAAGGATGCAAAAGGCTCAGCCTCTGATCATGCAATTCTAAAATGTTTAATTTTCTAGCAAAATGAGGTAGTACCTATTGTCATCATAAAACTCAGTCAAGTTTTGAATCTCCACATACTCAAGGCCAGCTTCTCTTGCCAACCTGAGTTGCACAAACATAAGTAATAAGTTGTTAAAAGTAAATCAGAAGTATGAAAAAAGCATGGGCCAATAAATAAGCATGCAGGCAACATGGCAGTGATATTCAGACATCCCACCCATCATTGCTTGTTATCAGGCTCAAATATTCATAATACATTTATCCTTACAAAGATTTCAATCTCCCATCCAGCTATTACAAAGTCAACTTTAACATGATTGTTGTTCTTTATATCTGTAGCCTAAATGAACAGCTTAAAAAAAAAGGGCAACTAAGCCTTCACATTTGAAATCAGTAAATGTTCAGTAACAACAGAAACCAGCATCAACATAATACTAACTAACATAACAACTTGTTCATTGTCAATTATATATGGAATAAGGTAACAACCTGATGAAGCTCGGAAAGTGAACTAAGCAATGGGTTTCTGCAGAGGCATCATTAGAGAATTTCAGCTGATATTTCTTTCCAAATAGTGGAAACCTAGTAACAAAACACATTCAAATGGAATGACTTCTTACTAAATTAAATCAAAGAAGAACAGGCAGCAAGCAGTTGATTAGTGGAAAAGAGATGTACTTTTCTTCTTCAACTTCGAAAGTAATCATGTAATTCTCTGTCCGAATACAGTTGGGAACGATGTTTGGCTTCATGCTGCTGCTTTTGTTGTGATAAGCTTCAACATTCTTCTGGTACTTAGCCCTAGATAGCCATTTATAGGGAGAAAGAACTGCTGATTTAACATTATCCGGTTTATTTGTTCTAATGATCCCACACAAAATTCATGTTAATTTCAGATTAATCATCTAAAAAACAGTAATGATGACCAAACCAATGCTGAATTACAATTGATGACAGTGAAACTCATATGCAGATAGAAACAACTAAAACCAAACAGGGCAATAAGAAATAAAAAGAAAATACAATTTGCACTTCATGAAATGCAAAGATTACTGCTGGTCAGGAAGGGAGCGAACCTTCAGCTTGGTAATTAGGCAGAAAAGGTTCTAAATGAAGAAAATGGTTAACCAGGAAAGAGGACTAGCATATATATAAGTCTTAAAACCCAAATTAAGCATTAAAAAATAAAAATAAAAATTATAGCACATAATAAGAAACCAGACAAAGGCACGTAAAAGGACATATATAAGGATTAAAAAATCAGCGAAATAGTAATCATAATAACAGATATCAAGCACATGGTTGAACAAGCATATTAAATGACAGACAAGCACAGAAACCTCCCTAGTAAATGAATGATATGCTTTAATAAAACCAAAAGAATGGTACATGCAACTAAATCCAAGAAGGGGCCTTTGGCAATCACGTCTCATACCATATGGTAGATGAGTCAGGAGTAATACCAAAAAAGTAACCCCCGGGTTTCAGCAAAGATGATACATTATGCAGAAGTCTCCGTGCTTTCTCTTCACTCTCAAAACACAACTGCATGCAGATAAGTTATTCAGGACAAAAAAGGCAAAAAAAAAACATAAACAAAAACAGAAGAAAAGAAATCCTAAAAGACCAAAAAAATAAAATTAAACAAAATAAAAGTTCCAGATAGAAATGTAGTGATTACGAACACATTTCTTAGGACCTGCCTCCTCAACCATTTTCTAAATTTTACTTCAAGAGAATGATTACAAAGACATGGATAATGTTTCTGAAAGAATACCGCTTATTTTGGGATAATGGTTGATTTGGGGGAGTTCGAGAAATATTAGGAATAAATATTTATTTAAATTATTTTAGATATTTTCGATTTCATTTAGGTTATTTTCTAATTTGTTGAGTAATCCTCAAGTTTAGGAGCAGTGAGTTATGATATTTGAAGATTAGGTTAATAATTTAATTTATTTATCTATTATCTAGGGAGTTGTTTCTCATTATCTGAGTTGTGGGTTATGGGAGTATTTTTAGGAGTGACTAGTTATCTTTCTGTCTATAAATGTTAAGTTTCACCTCATGTAAAAATGATCTGGAAATATATCAGTTCTTTTGGACTTCTAGGGATTCTCCTAAAGCAGTTGGCTAGTAAAGAAGGATTGAGCGAGATACTTGCTCTCTTTTTCTTGTTAGGGTTTGGCTGTATTGGTGATATGAGTTTAAGATCCTTGCTCATATTCTAATAGAGATTTTTTTTTTCCTTCCCTCCTTTATTAATTTATGTCGTTAGATTCTGACTTCATATTTTAATAAAGATCTTTTCCATCCTTATTTCTCACAACCAATTTGGGATCCTATCAGTTTCTTCTAAGGGCAGCAAAAAGAGGCTCTTATATTACAATACTAAGGGGGGAAAGTAAAATATTGCAACAAAACATGATTAGAAAGTAAATGGAAACCTGCAAATGCTGCAAACAGCAGACAAGATCAGCCTTATTAATCTTCTCCTGCAGATGCATTTCTATGTTCTCCTGTCAAAAAATCATGAATGAAAGGAGAAGTTAATAATAAATTATAATATTAAATATAGTTACTCTTCCCCACAATTTTTTGGGCACAATTAACATGATCCAATCTTGCAGTGACATATAGGTGTTCATGTTATGATATACCATACGCTTCATCAACTCTGATAACGTATTCAGAACAACTAATATAAAATAACCAACTTACATTTCTTCCCTTTTTATTTTTTCCTTTTTAATGGGAGGTGAATGAAGGTAAAATTGAATTCACGTCAAAGGTGTAATAGACACTCCCTTGCCTTCTCATCTATAAATGTTACTGAAGAAATTGGAAACGGAGACAGTGACAAATATCTCTGGCTAGTTTAAATGTTGATCCAGTACAAGAAAATTAGGGGAAGAACTGGAGAAATACAATAACACTTAGACATTGCAAGCTTTGCCACCAAACATGAGATTAATTCTATCCCAATTCTCCCAGCCCATTCGATCCTATAGAGGTCTATATTCATCCTTAGTCATTCTCTCTCATGATTCCACGAGTCTTTCCTTTATTTTCTACTTGATGACGTTCACTTTTCTTTGTTAAGGAGCCAGGTTCTTCACAAGCTATTTACCGTCGATTTCATTGCCTACCCTTGCTTTCTCGTGACCTGACAGGCATCAAATCTACCAAAATATATTGCATGTCAGAAATAAAAGGAAACAAAACAGTACACGCATAGCTGCTGCCTTAAGATTATGGACAATCAAAATTTCCAACTATTACCACCAATGACCTAAGAATGTTCCTCAACTAACATTTGGAAATCATGACTCCAGCCACACAACTGAAATATTAATTGTTTCTCCAAGCGATATCACAACTACATTCCCCGTCCTCACTTCCCAACCCAGCATGGGGATAAAATATTACAAGTCAACTGACACTTATCAGAGTCGCCTTTCCCCAAAAATCAATAAATAACATAGTCATCAATTGTTCAGCATTAGATAAACAAGAAAACTGTCTCAGAAAATATTAGTTTCCCCCTAACATTTCGATGACACAGCAATAGTGAGTAATCTTCTTTGCATATTTTACTTTTGCATAACAATAGTGGGCCAGCAAATGTCAGCATCTTCTGCATGAGGCGACACTTCCAAGCACCTCAGGCATGCAATACTGAAACAAGAGGTATCTCTTGCTCGTGAACAGTGACTGCTCAAAAAATGAAATGACGGCTACAACAATCTCTTGCACCAAAGATAAATGACATATTCTAAGAACATAATTATAAAGAATAACAATTACTCCTTCTCAAAGAAAACAATTAGAAGCGAAAAGTGATCGAAGGATAAAAAAGGCTAAATCGAGAACAAAATCCAAGCCAACTTTATGGGAAATGCACGGCTAAAATTTCGAAGGAAATTGAGAAAAACTCACCGTGCAGGGATCAATCTCGAAGAACTCTGTAGTGTAAGCCTTCCTCTGGCTCTCCCACGCTTCTCGCATCTGGCTTATACCAGACGAAGCCGCATCTATAGCAACAATCCACGGTCAATATACTGAAACTTATAGTAGAAACAACCACAACCAACAGAAGATAAAAGTCAGAATTTGATACCAATTCCAATAAAGTGACCGATTTGAGCTTCGTCCCACTTATCAGCATCTGCTCCGCCTCCACAATACAAGTCACACACCTTCAGGGAGCAAAGGTCAAGACAAGATACATGAATGGAAGAATTCTTCAAAGCGAGGGAGGCGAAATCAACGCGGGAAAAAAAATAAAAGAGAGAAGGGAATTTATTGGCGCCGGGAGGCCAATACCGTGGCGTAAGGGTGAGCGAAAATCTTGATGAGAGCCAACTTGGCAAAGTCGTAGAGGCGATGAGGAGTAGATTCAGTTCTCGGGCATGCAATTTGACTCATGGTTTGCTTCAGAATTCGGCGTGAAGAGCATCCAGAGCGCCGATTTCAGAAATTCTAACGACGCAGAGCACTATAACCAGAAGGAGGACCACCGTTGGAATCTGGAAGCTGCAACCCAACGCAATTCTAGTTCCATTTTTATTACAGGCCGTACTAACATAACAAATAATAAAATATTTAATTTAAAAAATATAGATACTAAATTAAAAATTAAAAATTGACAACAAATATATAAGTTAATGGAGTTTTCTTACTTTGATTTGAACTCTTCAATATGAAAACAGAATATAAAAGAGATTTACAATATGAACCCACCATGAAAATTTTTTCATCATTTAAGTTAAATAAATCATATATTTCTTTTCTTTCTTTTTTTTGCCAAAGACTACATCATATGTTTCTAGCTCATATAATTAGAGGAATTCGAAAGAAATTAGATGTATTTGTTCATTGAATATGAGAAAAATACATTAATTTATTTATTCATTAGATAAAATACATAGGAGATGGTAAAAGAAAATTATGAGTAAAATAATAAATTCATGCATCTTCAATTTTAGAGAACGAATTATGCACCATGGATCATAATTTAGTGACATAAAGGTCACGGATTTAATCTTAGTCGTAATCTAACTGTTAGTATTTGTTCTTTTGATATGTTCATTTTAATTTAACTTATGCTCTGACTAAAACTATGGTGTACAATCACAAAGTTATCCAACTCAATAAAGAAACATGATCATGGAAAATCATTGGTTTGAATCATAAACTATAAATTGGTGGCAAAAGAATGGACATTTAGTCCATTGGTGTGTGTGTGTGTGTGTATATAAAAGCGAATGTTGCACATTTATCGGAAATTATTATATGCAATTAATAATAATGCAGCTATATTGGCTTGTTCATATCCTTCACCTTTGAATGAGAGCAAAAAAACTGGGGAAGCATGACAATCACTGGATGGTACTAAAGATGTTTCAATCCTGCTGCCTTTGCTTCTTACTGTCTTCTCCATCCCATCCATAGGTATATAAGTTATTTCTGTGATACTGTACTCATTAAATAGGTCATGTTTACTGCTCTTGTAATGGTTTTGAGTATACTTATAAATTGTAATTATTTTTACTACTTAAAATCTGTTAAAATCGTCTATTTGTCATTTTGAAACTTAATCTTCTCTTGAGTTTTAACAAAATTACGATTTGAGTCCTATCTTACAATAGCTCTAAGTCTAAAGCTCTATCTATCTTTATAACAATTAATGTGTAAATAATCAAATAATTTGTGGATTTGATTTCAGGGGAAGAGAATAAGGAAGAGTGTAAAGTGAACTGAGATTGTGGTACATATGAGTGGTGCCACTCTATGTGTCCTCCTAGCACCAATACTTGTTACTTTGATCCCCAAATTGGTACCAATCATTATCATTGTTGTCCTCAGCCTCCTTCATTACACTGAAAGGATGTTTAGGTAGAAACAAAACTATAATTTTAAAAGTATTTTTACGGTATATAAAGTAAATATGTGAAAGAGTTTGTCACGATTTGTAAAAAAAATGCTTTTAAAAAACACTTTTTGAATTATCCAAACACTCCACAGGGTTATGTGTTTAAACTTCATAACTTGGAAGAAGACTTTGTCATCCTATATATCCTATTCACTCCGATAAAACAAACTATATTGTATGGTTTGTGATTATTTATACTCTTCTTTTTAAACTGATCAACAATTTAAATTATATAAAATATTATAGGTCATGATCCCAATTTGTAACTTTATAGAATGCCATCAATATTTTCAAGAATTGGATCTCTCAAAATCCAATCAAATTAAACGATAATTTATAATTTAAAATTTGTTTGAGCATTGAGGTGCAACTTATTGTCTAACTTTTATTCAATCATGTACAATATATCTTTAATATTACATGAAAAGAAAAATATTTGTATGTAGCTGGAGATATATTACAACCGAGTTTACGGAATAAATTTTGCAATAGGAGAGTTTTTGGTAATTTTCTCTTCAATAATCACTTGCAACATTAGCCTCTCTCATGGTTCCCCCTTGAACTATTTGTGTCTTCAATTTCAAAACTCATGAAGCAATAGTTAAGACTCAAGATATCTATAATTATTAATATAAAATATAAACATTTATCACAAATCATTAATTTAATTTAAAAGGAAAAATTTAAATTTTTTTAAAGTTGTTCAAATTCCATTTAAAACGTTAATTGGGGAAAAGAGCCTATCATTCTTCAAATATAAAAGAAGGTAATAATTATATCAAGTTTCTTAACTGAATCAATGAATCAAATTAAAGGGACATGCTTTCATTTTTTCAATCAATAATACATGCACCTTAGCACATGAATCTTAACCCAAAAAAAAAAATGCATGAATCGATTTTGAAATTGTTCATTAAAGTAAACTAATAAATCCTTATTTTTATTCTATTTTAATATTAAATATATAAATTAACCTTGTTAGATTATAGCCCAAAAAAACTTTTCATTAGATCAATATTCGGAAATTATAATTATAATTATATATGAATTATACAAATCAATTTTGTTGCATTGATTTTTTTCTATCTGCTTCATTCCATCCATTTAATTAGCTCAATAAATGGATGAATAGTATGTAAGAATGAATAAGAATAAAATATTCGTTGAATAAATCTAGGTAAATAAAAGCATTCATATTAAATTTATTCTATCCCACTTTAATTTGACAAGACACCGTTATCAAAATCAACAAAGAAATTAAAGATGCAAATAGGGAGTCACTCGTTTGAATTATATGCTATAAATCGGTTGCAAAAGAATGGTAACAAAAATTTTGGCCAAAAAAAAAAGAATGGTAATAAAATCAATTAGTACTTAAACAGTAAGATATTATGCATTTTATTGGAAATCAATATACGTGATTAATTAAAAATGCAATTAATTAGTGTATGGCTTTGTTTATAAATTGGTCTGCCCTTTGCTTTGAATGGGCAAAATACATCACAAGATGGCTCTAAAGAAGTCTCAATTCTGCTCCATACTGCTGTTGCTTTTCACTGTCTTCGCCTTCCCACCCACAGGTATATCATAATTTACAGAGCAAATGACTCTTTTAAAAGGAATTGGTAAAATCATCTAAATTTTCTTTTAAATTTACATAATCTTCTTTTAAGAAATGTAAGCCATATAAATCTCCTCTGACAATATTTATTTCAATGAAAAAATGGCATATGAGAAGAATAATTATTTTTGTGCATTTGATTTCAGGACAAGAAGCTAGGAATGAGTGCGCGATGTGAACGAAGATTGTGATGCAAATACGTGCCATTATATATGTCCTCCTGCAACCAACACATGTTACTATGATCCCAAAACCCAAACCAATCATTGTCGTTGTTGTCCTCAATCTTAATCTTGACCAATGTCCTGCTCATATCTCCCGCCCCCCCCCCCCCCCAAAAAAAAACTATGTTTAAGCTTCGTCTCTTGGAAGACTTTGTGAAACTAGTACATCCTATTTGCCTCCAATAAAAGTTATTATGATTTATGATTATTCATACCTGTTTTCTTTTCATTAATAAACAATTTAAATTAAATAAAAACATTATAGACCGGTCATGTAAGTTTGGAACTTTGTCCTGTTCACTACAAATGTAGAAATGAGAATGAGATATAAGGAAAAGAAAAGAAAATAAATTTGGATTCAAGAAAAGGTGTTTAAAAAAAAAAAGCATGTTTCCTTTTTAACCTGCTTTAGACCTGGTCACAGGAATAAGACGCCTCCTTTGTTTTCATAGGCAAGCTCCTAGAGATGAAATTTTAAATTGAAAAAATCAATATCAAAAAAATAAAATACATGCTTGGAAGGAAGCATATTGATTTTTCCTTATTGACTCTTTTAATGAACAAGCAATCCTATTTAGTGGGATAAGGTTTATTGTTATTGACTCCATCAATAAACTGATTACAATTCAGGCAAAAAGAAAAAAATAATAATAATAACTTCTTATCGCAATTGCCTAAACTTGAGCTCAGTGACACATGTAGATAAGGCATCCCTCAGTTGGATGTTGTCGGAGTCCATGTAAAGGGCATCTTCGTATAACCTTTTAGCTTGTTGTAGCAATTTCACCTTCTCCTTGCTACTGGATGGCCTCAAGCGAGACCTTTGCTGCAATGCCACACCCCATCTGTACAAAGCTGCAAATTTTAACAAGTTCAAATCAAACTCCTACACAAAAATTATCTAGTAATGCTCTAACTAAACAAAGGAAATGGCTACAAGAATAAGAGCAGTTTGTGTTTGGCATTCAAGTGGAAGATAAACTTGTAATGAAGTTACTGTCTAGTGTCCCTTGGACTAAGATGTGTGTATCTATTTGAGATACCTGAATTAGTCTCCACAATGCAGTTGTTCCCACGAAAAGATGATCTATGTGCTATGTACATTACATCGTCCATTGAGGGCGATATACTTATGTCCCATTTGGTTGTTGCAAATGATTACTGTGGGAGAAGTTTCCTAGGAATCCTAAGCAATTAAAGCAAATGGGACTTTAACCCAATGTTTGGTATGAGAGAAATGGAGGGGAGGGAAGGGAAGAAAAATTTTTAATGAGCTCCATTTAAAATATTAGAGAAGTGGAGTTTTAAAATTTTATAAAAAGAAAATGTAAGATAAAAAAAATTAATAAAAATTAGTTAAAGGCTTTTAACTCCTATTTTTTCAATTTTTCAAATCGAGCTTATTAAGATTTTCCCTCTCCTTCCTCTTCCTCTGTTTTCCTCGTACAAAATGGACCATAAGGGGCCTCATGACAGCAAGAATGGAAATTGAATGGCCCATGGAAAGAACAATACAGATAAGCATTTTACAGTTGAAGAATGATACAATGAAATCCCTTTCTCCTTGTAGATATCAAACAGGGAAACTGTCAGAAAATTACTTTCCAGTTGTAGTTGTATGTCATGAATTCAAATGTAAAGAGGTGTTTGGTTTCCTGTGATCTTGACTCTGTCGTCTCACATAACATGAAACCTAGAATGTTAGGATTGGGAGACAGTGCTCGGTAAGTGACAATAGGGTGGCATCATAATAAGGACTTTTGATATCATATGCTAGGCAGAAAGGTGTAGAGTGTAGACAATTCCAAAATTTTAAGTACACGGAAATATTACCATCAGGAGCATAAACATTGCCTTTGGACAACATCGCATTAAATTTGTCAATTGCAGCTAAGAACACTCGGTCAGCCTCGTATGCTGCAGCCTGCAATATATGAAAAGAAATCAATTAAATTTAGAAACTAAGCATTAGGAGAAAAATTCAGCACGTCAAAATGGTAGAATTTCTTATGCCAGCCAAGGGCAAAATGACAAGATCTATTATATCAGAGTCTAACTAACGAATCATTTCTAGACCCAATTTAGCTATTCACTAAGCTTTACATAAGTCGTTGGCCAAAAAAACCAAAAAACTTTACTCAAGTCACTGTGTCTAAGTGGGGTTACGCATGATGAAAGTTAATAATACAAGACTGAATATAGTTCTCATACAACGTTTCCAGGAAACGATCAGAGAACTCTCAGTTGAATAACTGAAACATAAAATGTCATGATAGCGACTAAAGTGCATACCGGTCCAATATCTGATATCAATTGCCCACGGAAAAACAAAGCAAGACCCCAATTATACAGGGCTCTCACATCATTCCCATCAATTGACAATGCCAGCTTATATTTTCTGCCTGCCTCTATAAGTAGTTCCTCACACTCCTCACATATATCAATTAACATAGGTGCAAGATTTTCTTTACTGGTGATTTTGTTTTGCAGTCTATTCAGTATTCTACTTTGTTTTCCGGATGATGAAGTGATGCTTCCGGAAAGAAGCATTCTAAGGTCGCGACTACTCTTTAACTTTAATTCTCCATGGAGAAGATATGTATTCCCTAGCTGGCCTACAGCCAATAAACTCATAGGCTTTAAGCCTACAGCTCTGGAAAGTAACTTGGCAGACTTATACAACATGATTTCAGCTTGATCTTCCTCACACCTACCCTTCATACACTCTTTGGCTTGCTTTAAAAGGTCTGTTGCTTCAGCAAGATACCCATCAAACACAATATCATTAGAAATCTTTGAAGACGAAGAGACATTCAATTCACTCTCATGCGTAAACAAGTCATTGGAAACATTGCAGTGATTATCGCTGCTCTCCCCGTTTTTTGTATATGGAGACCCATATGTTCCATATTCTCCCTTCTTATGAGAAGCCTTGTGAGTTTCATGAGCACTGTTGATCATCTGCTCATGCACAAAGGAAGATTCACTTTCCGTGCATTCAGAATCGAGCAGATTATCATGAGGTTCCCATATATCTCTAATGCTGCTGGAATTGAACTTCACAGAAAAGCTATGGCTATCTGAGAATTGCAAGCTATTGTTCTGGCGGTGCCTGTATTCTTTTTTGTCAGGGAATCTTTTGGCGCTCCTGTCCTGACCATCGGAATCCAAAATTTCTTTCTCACAACTTGCATTTGTACTGCCTTTTCCTTCAGCTCCCAAATCGGACATACTCAAAGAATCATGAGACGAATCCAAATTGCCATATGTTTTAGGCTCATGAACTGAATTTAAAGACTCACCTTTAACAAGAGGAGTACTATTATTCCCTCGAGTTTGTGAAAATTCTTTATTAGTTGTTTCCTGTGTGATATTTTCTCTAACTTTGGTTGAATTGGAGGTTAGCGAATTCTCTCCAATCAAATTACCAATAGACTGTAGCATCCAGTACCCAATTTCACCAACTTCTTTCTTTCTTCGAGCAGGCTTGTGTTTCCCAACCAAAACACCACTAGAGTGTTCCTCACTTTCGATTAAATTAGTGACAATATTCCTAGCATTTAATGCTGATAGCCTGATGGAATCTGTAACTTTAACATAACCATCCAAATCTGCCACTTTAATTTTATTATTTCTGACAGCTCTTTGCACATCACTCTTCAAGTTATTAACTTGAGAATCAAGTTCATCAAAAAATTTCACCAAGCTCCTCAATTTCTCAGCAGACAAGTTCAAATTTTCGTCCTTTACCCGTTCCTTACTTCTATTTGTCCTTGCATCATCAAAACTGAAGGCTACATCACGAAAAAACCCTACAGTAAAACCAGTGGCAAAAACCAACACAGAAGCCGGAAGCAGAATTATGGACGAAACCTTAACCCTAGAAATTGCCAGTGCACACACGAGGCCCAACAGGAAAACGAAAATGTTCTTCCTATCATCAAGTCCCACAGAATTGAGAAAATCACGAAGCACATCCGACTCACCGTTTCCCTCCGATGCACTAGCGATTTCCAGATCATCCCATCCGCCGTAAACAGCAGAGTTAGGAGCACAAGAAGCTCTTAAGGAACAAAATCTGGGAAATTTAGAGCCATGAGTGCATTTTCTACCAGAGAATAGGAGAAAACTATGGTTTCTTAGAGAAATCGAAGGAAGAAAACAGAGAGCAGCTGAAGATGATGACCGAGAGTTCAAGAGATTAATGGGACTTTTGACTAGAACGGTTTTCATCGAAGAATGCAGATAAAGACCACAGATTTTCGCGGCCACAGCCGCAATAGGAATGTTGGTGATCAGTTTGGTCTCGTCCTCGTTCGCATCCCATGCCCAAAGAGCTGTCCGATCCTCATCGGATATATTCCCGTTACAGTGTTATAGATTACTTAAGCGACAGCGTTTTGACGAGTGATCTTAGCCGTTCGATGGAAGGCGAAGGATCCTATCCGTTCTAAACATCAAAACTCCCAGAAGAAGCGATATAAATAGATAAAAATTTACTACCTCATGTCTTTAGGAGGTGTTTGGATAGAAACCAAACCATGGTTTTAGAATTGCTTTTACGGATTATGAAGTAAATATGTGAAGGAAATTACCTCGTTTTGCGGAAAAGTGCTTCTAAAACCATGGTTTTGGATTTCCCAAACACCCCCTTAATATAAGATTTCATTTGATTTTTATTTTGGTTATAAATATAAGCCTTCAATTTATTTTATCTCTCGTATTTATTTATTTTTTAAAAAATAATCATTCTAATAATGGTAGTTTTAAGTTCTAATCAATAAACTTGATTAGTAAGAATATTTTAGAAAAAATAACACCTATTTATTATCAATAACTAACTTAACTTATTTCATTAATATATTTAAATTGGCCAACTAATTCTTATCTAAGACTAAATGTAGTATCTTTAGGAAAGAAAAAGTTAGAATCTTATCCAACAAAAGAGAGAAAGGCTTATATGGAGGTTGTTTTGTGTATAAATCTTCAAGAACTGAGCAGCAGTTTTGACAGCATTGGCTGCTCCAAGAGATCCAAACAGATCGATGTGGTTATCCCCTTCCTGTGCTCCTGCTAAATCCGACAGACCTCTTATCACTATCACCGCATAATCATTCGACAAGCTTGTCTGCAAAAACAAATCCAATCATCATCACTATCAAATCCATCTGCGTGTGAAATTAACTACTGAAGAAAGAGTATATAGGAGTGAATATATATATATATATATATTGGTGTTTAATATAAAACTTACTTAACTAATTTGGAAAGATTAAAAAAATTAATTAAGTTAGTTATTTGTAAGAAATAGGTGTTGTATTTCTTAAAATACCCTTGCTAATCATATATATTAGCTATAACTACCATTTAAAAGAACATTTAATATATGTAACTACTACAAGGACTACCTTGAAAAAAATAAATAAATATAAGAGACAAAGTGGATTAAGATCTTATATTTAAGACTAAATTAAAATTCAAACAAACTCTTATATTAAGAATATGAGGTAGCATGACGAAAGAAATTAAATATGAGGCGAAAGGCTTATGCGTACCAGTCCAACCCCACATCTGACATAGATAGCTTTGCCATCGGGCACCTTTCCCGCGCTGAATCTTCTTACTGCATCATTTTATATTCATACAAACATCCAATATACTCATTCTTCTCTCATATGTGTGTGTATATACATGTATAATGTTGTAATTCAGAACTTGAAACTATGTATTATATGATCACTTTATTATTCGACCTGCAAGATCCACGAAGGGATGTTTGGGATGAGATTTGAAGGCTTTGGTGGCGAAGAAGGCATTCTCTTCTGGTGCATACACTGCGATGAGCCCCACGCACGGCATGTTCCGGTTTATCTCTTTGATCACGTATTTCAATTAGTATTAATATTCCTAATAACGATGGTGACAATTGACCACGTTTTACTATTCTTACTCATTCTCTGAAATTTTCTCCTAAAAAGTATTTACAAATAAGAGATTCTCTTCCAACCTTGTGTGTGTGTATCAAAATTCACTATTTATGAGCTATATTTGAATTATACCACTTATTTTATAAGTACAATTTTTTATCTGCATAATAGTTAATATTATTTACAGTCTATGTAATTATAGTGTGATCTTATGGATGGCATAAACTAATGTTTTAAATTTGTTGTTGATGGCGCTATTATTGAAGTTTTACCAATTAATTACAATGATGCCGTACTGAGTTATGAACGAAATTTGAACAAGAAATTAAGGGGCAAAACGAAAATCATGAATAATTAGTAGTCCGCAGACAGAGGAACCAATCAAGAATTTAGGAAACAACACGATTTTTTTTTAATGACGTGTTAATTAATTGAAAAAGCAATTAACTGGAATGGAGGTTGTTTTGTTGCTGAGAAATCTTCAAGAATTGAATTGAATAACGGCTTTGGCAGTGTTGGTAGCTGCAAGAGGTCCAAACAGCTTGATGTGGTTATCTCCTTGCTGTGCTCCTGCTAAGTCCGACAGACCTCTTATCACTATCACCGCATAATCATTCGACAAGCTTGTCTGCAAAAATCCAACCATATCATTCCCTATCAAATCCATGTGTTTGTGAACGAAGCAAACAAAAGAGAAAGCAATCTACTCTTTCCCATGTTTAACATAAGAGCTGCATATGTTAACTAATTTGGGGTAGATTAAAAGTTACAAGTAAATTAGTTAATGTGACATGATCTGCGTAAAATATTCTTATATAATTATACTCTGTTGGTCTCATTTAGAGGGCATTTCTAGTGTGTTTCAAAATATAACAACTTTTTTACTTTACTTTATTTAATATATCCGATTTTCTCCAAAAAAAAAAAAATCTACACAGTAACAAATAAAATCTTTTACGCTATGACCAAATAAAATAAATAAAAGACAAGATAATACATTTACGCTATGACCAAATAAAATAAATAAAGGACAAGATAATACATTTACGCTGTGACCAAATAAAATCTTTTCTCTCTTCCTTATAACTAGAACTGGATATCAATTTATAAGTTAAATAAATTACTTTTGACAAAAAAATGATAAAAATAAGCAATTAAATAGATTATAATCTTATATTTAGAGTAAATCTAAATCCTAACCAATTCTTATATTTAGAATCAGAGATAGTATATAATGGATATATTACCATGACGATGGCAGAACTCTCCATATCAAGAGAGGAGACGTGAAATGTGTTGAAGAGGAAGTCCCTGTAAGCTGCATTGTCCACGAAAGCGTCTGCTGTTGAGCCGTTGAGTCCCACAACCAGCTTTGGTTCCGTTTCTAAGCACAGGCTTGCGTTCACACATCTCTCTAGTTTCATTCCCTAATGTTGGCGGCAGCAAATGAGGAACAGCAAATCCGGTTCGAGTCGCGTCACAAGGACACTGTCCTTGAGAGATATTCCGCAGCCCCTCGGTGTAACAGGCAGCGGCACTCCCCAGGATCAAACGAACCCTTCCTGCGAAGCAAGGTAGCAGAACAGCGAAAGCGATTGTAACAGGAAACACAGCGGGAGAGAAGAGGAAGAGGATGGAACAGTGTATTATCACGCTGCCTGGACAGTCCCTTATATAGGCGCGAATGGCCACATCACTGGAGGACGCATCTCTCTGTTTCGCCGAGCGGGTACGACCGAAGCAACGTAAGGTTCCGTTGGAGACGGAACAGCGCGAACGTTGGTGCACACAACGTTCGCCTACACCCCGCGAGACGCGTCCGGTCGGCCACAAAACGAAACAGTAAGCCTCTTGACTTTTAACAGGTCCAAAATAAGGCTTTTCTGGTAAGCATAATTTTATTAAAAAATATTCAACAAAGTTTAAAATAATTTTCGTAAAATGAGGCTTTACCGCGTTTAATTCACGCGCAGGGGGGGAAATCGCCGGTTTACAACTGCGTTTCCCTCCTGGTGGCCTGTTGTTGTGTGCGCGAGGCCCACTTCCCTCTTGGCCCATTTACCCCCCCAAGGATGCTTGATCTCATTTATACACTTAGACTTCTTCTCATCTTTCCCATGTGGGACTTTATTTGACACACATATTGCATTATTTCACAACACCTAAATATATATATACATATAAATATTGGAGCCTGTATTAATTGAAGACGACCATATATGTGTGTGCGTGTGTGTGCAAGTGTGTCTATGTGATCATGAATTAATGAATCACCTGTAGTTTTTGGGAAGCAAGGAGAAGCCAGTGAGGAGTGGTAGGGAACCAGATCAAACGTTGAGGTTGGTTGGGTTTGCCAGTTTCGGAGTAGAACTGTTCCGTGAAGTATCCTATTTTGCCCAGCAAGTTCATTCCTTTGCCTTTGCCTTTCACGTTGTACTCTCCTATGTCCATTTCCCCAAAGTCACTTGAATCTACTGTCGCATTCGGCTTCTATTATGTATATATGTGTTCCCACATATCGTGCAACAACAAACATATACAAGTTAATGTGTACCTCTTCAAATCATTCCCTTCTAATTTCACACATAACAACAACAACAACAAGTGTTATTCTATTAGAAAACAGTTTCGGTGTTCATTAGTTTTTACCGAACATCATGGTCCTCATCATTATGATGAATATCGAAATTGATTCCATTCCATTCCATGGAGTTGATTATACATATTCCATTATGCAATAGCTGGACTGAATCGGACCGGATTAGTAGTCATCAGCCTAAACATATGTGTATGTATATGTATATGTATATGATTGGAGTGAGTGATTGAAATTTGTAAATCAAGAGGCTGGGGAAATTGAAGAAAAGTGAAGTGGGCGGAACATACCAGCCAATCCCAGAGACCAGTTTGGACAAATTGTTTGGGGATGACGACATCTCCAATGGACATGGAA
The DNA here is from genome assembly GCF_004799145.2 of Neltuma alba. NCBI lineage: Eukaryota > Viridiplantae > Streptophyta > Magnoliopsida > Fabales > Fabaceae > Neltuma > Neltuma alba. The sequence goes on along the minus strand of NW_021637626.1, from coordinate 30,694 downwards.
CTGTTGGCGTTGCCAGCAATCCCAAAATGAACAATCCCACTTATCTCAAACACATCTACCATCTGTTGTGTGGTTGCTGCTGCATTCACCTGTTTAAACAATCAGTTCATACACATAGTATCCTCTCCATATATAACCAAGGAAGCACACTTCCTTTCCTTTTTTCCTTCTCAAAATTTCCCATGGTTCATGTTTAATATTAGGAGAATTACTATGAGGTCTCAAGGGGAAACAGTAGCTACCAAAAGGTCCAATAACAATAAGTGAGAAATTATCATTTCCTACACTAAAATTTATCATTATATTACAGGCTGCTTTGTTGTTATTGGAGCTTTTGAGTAATTATGTTTATTTCTTGGGATTTTATAACAATAATTCTCCTTTTAACATCTTGTGAATTAATTTCTTTTATTTTTTCTATAATGCAGTTATGAGCCGTGCTAGTCAAATTTTAATTTACTTATTTATGTTTGTAATAATAATTTTATAAAATATTAATCATAACCAGTTGCTAATTATTTTGATTTATGGGAGAATATGAAATTTTCAAAATAAGAGAAAAAAGAGAGGATTTGAAGCCCATAATCAGCGCGAGTCTGAAGTCTGTGATTACATTTGTCTCCACCTATTTGTATGGGATCCTCGATTTCTATGGCTTTGTCTTAAATTATATGTACAGAGTATATCATAATTATTATATCTAACAATTCAAAAAAATATTCGTATTTATTTTCAGGTACGTTTCAATGAATAACTAGAAGACAAGAATTTTTTTTACCCTTTCCCATTCAGATACCATGAACCAACTGCGTTTGGCTTCTCTCCGCTGCCTCCCTTTTTCTGCTTCCCCTCTCCCCAAAACTACGTCGTCTTGGTAGAAAATGGGGTTCAATACTTTTGTTCATATAAGATTATTTTACAGTATTTTCAATAACACCCAATCATTTAAAATGATTTTTCATACACTCAACACCGTAAAAAATTTTTCAGTAACAAAAAATGCACTCAGCACTTAGTGTTATTGGAATCCAGAATTATTTTAGGTCCTCAGGATGCTACTAGAAAAAATGTCTTAGGGTGCTTGCTATAGAAAAATTGTTTTAAGATTCTTGGTGCTCCTAACAGAAATATTTAAGCGTGTTGAGTATATCTTTACGATATGGAGTATTACTGAACAATAATTTATGGTGCTGCCAAAAATTATTTTAAGATGTTCTTAAAAAATAATTTAAAGTGCTGACTATAATTTAGAATAGGATATTGACTGCTACTAAAAAAATATTTTAGTGTGTTGAGTATGCCAACAACTATTTTAGGATATTGGATAACCCTAAAAAATATTTGAGGGTGTTGAGTATATTTTAAGATATCAGATGTTATTAGAAAAATATTTTAGGATATTTAATATATCAACAAAATTATTTTAAAATATTGGATGCTCTTAAAAAATATTTTAAGATGTGGAGTATTACTGAAAAAATATTACAAATCCCCCCACCCAAAACTACACAGAAAACTGTCACAAAAGGAGGGGGGAAAAAAACAAACTACATGGAAAACGACGTAGTTATGAATACAGGAGGGCAGCGAAGAGAAGCCAAACGCGAACGAACTACACGCACAAACCACAATATTAGAAAACTAGTTTGTCGGGCGACACACTAACACATGAGAATGAAAAAGATAAGTACCAGTCCAATCCCACATCTGACGTAGATGACTTTGCTACCCTCCACCTCTCCCACCCTGTACCTTCTCCCTGCATATGCTCATCACATGTCAACCACTAACACCAAACATTGGAACTGGAATCAAAACCACAACCTTAAATCAACTACTAACACCAAACATTAGGGGGTGTTTGAGAAACCCAAAACCATGGTTTCAGAAGCACTTTTCCGCAAAACGAGGTAATCTCCTCTACATATTTATTTCGTAATCCGTAAAAGCACTTCTGAAACCATGGTTTGGTTTTTATCCAAACACCCCCTAAAACTGGAATCAAAACCACAACCTTAGATAAGTTTTGGCCATAAGGCTGTTGACACGCTCATTTTTCTCTTATATGCACACACACACACAAATATATAGATAATCTTGTGATTCGAGGCTTGAAACTATGTATCAGTTTATTATGTGACCTGCGAGATCCACGAAGGGGTGCTTGGGATGAGATTTGAAAGCCTTGGAGGCGAAGAAGGCATTTTCTTCTGGGGCATACACTGTGATGAGCCCCACGTACGGCCCGTTCCGGTTTATCTCTTTGATCGTCGCTGACTTTCTCGATCTCGCCAGTGAACCACAAGTGGAAGAGACAAGAATGGCGAACAAGAAAAGCACAGCCAAACACTGCCTTACGAGTGTCGTCGCCGGGGCAGCCATGGCCGTTCAATTATTGAGCTCACCCAAAGTAGCCGGCTTCCCTCCCCATCTATTTTGGCGTTCTTTTATAATTACGGTCCTACTCTTTAATTAATTTATCTCGATATATAATATTATTTTACTTTCATTCTTTACTAATTTGTTTGTTGTCATTACATGCTTGTTGGGATTCAATTATTGACCACATGTTGCACGTTTTTCCATATATTTGAGCTTTTCTTGAGATTCGATATATCGTGCACGTACCCACTTGTTCATAAACCAATATCTGAGGAATTACAATCAAGTCCCACAAAAAAGAAATAATTACTAAAAATTTCTAATAACAACCTCAACAATCTATAATGACAAGTCCTATAGTGAGAATGACAACTTGTAGGACTTATTTTTCAATTATTTTTCTTGTTTGGGACCTCATTATAATTCTCCTATCTTTTTAAGCAAGCTGCTGTGTCCTACAGTATGAATAAAATTAAATTTTAAATTTTAATGTTAGGTGTTTCCACAAGCATGGATCCTTGCAATAATCACAAGTAAAGATAATATTGTTGTCTTTGGTGGAAGAGATTATAGATACTTCAACCATGCTTGCCTACGATTCGATGCCATAGAATATCAGATATCATATAAAAATGAACATAAAATTGACTTAAGTTATAGGTCGAATCAGCAGATTGTCTTAATAACAACACCACCCGTCATATATGAATGAGGTCTCGTACTTGAAGCTTACTAACCTCATCATGTTTAGATGTGGTCGTAGACTCGAAACTTAAGATTGACATATTGACATGTGTAAATGTATTTAATTGTACAAAATCTAATTTAAACCATGCCGCCCCAACTATTCATCATTGTATAGTATCCAAACTATATAAGTTTCAAAGTTTCACCATAGATTTTCTAAGTAAAATTAATGCATGTTTTTGAAAATACTCCTGATGAAAAAAATCTAAATTATATACTTTTGATGTTTTAAAAATGCACTCTTTGCTATGATGATATATAATTGAGGGAAGATAGAATGAAAAGCAAAAACTGATTTTAAAGTGATATGTTTTTACCTTTTTTTGTTTGTTTATCAACGTAGGTGTGTTTATTAATATTATATTAAGTGATATGGAGGAAGTACTATATAAAGAGAAAACTATTTGTTACTGTTCCAAAGCTTTTACTTCTCTATAACTTGGTGAGGGAAACATGTCTCTCATGAAGGATAAAAGAAAAGCCAAAAATTTGGACCTACACTGACAAAGGAAATATATTATAACTAACAATTTTGAATATCATAAATGTTTCAGTATATTTTGCTTTAATGTACATGTGCAGCATAAATGACAGAGGCAACCGCCCTCGTGACTTAAGTGACACAAACAATAATATCTGACATCTTTCCCACATATGGTCACATGGATTTTTTTTTTGGCCAAAATATGGTCACATGGATCAACTAAAGTTTATTTTGATCATTAATATCAATCCTATGAAATTATATAATTATTCCTTTTTTTTTGGTAAAATGTTCTTACCAGATTCAAAAAAACAGTTGTAGGTTATTATATCAGTCAATAGTAAATTACAAAGGATCAGTGTCTACCTTTAAAAATTTCACACTAACTTTTCACTTATAGGTAAAAAAATTTGCAACTGATTTTCCAAATTTTACCATAAAAGAATTTAACTTATACATATCAGTATAAGAATTTCATGTTGAGTTTTCAAAATTTGACACTAGCAAATCACAATTTGGCATTAATTTTCCAACTATTAATATATAATATTGGGAAACTTGACGCAAATACAGCACTCGACGCTCATATTTTGCAATTTACCATTGACTGTATAACAAAATGCAATTGATCTTTGAAAATTTAAGGAAAAACAAATTTGTTAGTCCTTACAGTCTCATGATTTTTAATCAGGTTTTTTTAAATTTTCTTTATATTAAGTACTTATAGTTTTCTCAATTATAAATAATAGTCATCATGCTCATAATCTATTAATTACAATTGTGGATGCTGGCATATGTAGGTTGTCACAAATTAAAAATAAATAATTTTTTTAAGAAAAAAAATGATGGGATAAAATTTATTTATTATCTTGCATCTATATTTGCTGATACAAAAGAAAGAACAATAAGATTAAAGTGATGTAAGAAGTAAAGCATTGTTGGAAGAAGTTATAAAAATGAAATGTAATGATGGAGTGAGAAAGGCAAAATGTTGAGAAGGCGAAGCAAAACTGTGACTGCATTGGTAGCAGCAAGAGCTCCAAATGTGCTAATGGCTTCTTCTCCACTCTTTCCCACCATATCTGATATCCCTCTTATCACTACCACAGGAATCCCATTCGACAAGCTTGTCTGCAATCAAACACATTCATTATATTCTCCAATAATTATATACTACCTTTAATCCTTAATATAAAACCCAACTAATTAATTTGAAGATATTAAGAAAATTAATAAATTATTTTAAAGTATTTATATTCACCGACAATTATATAGATTAGAGGGTGTGTTTGGAAGCAACTGTAATATTGCTCCTATGTAAGGTCACAGGTTCAAATCCTAAAAATAGCTTCTTTGCTTACTTGCAAGACTAAGTACATCCATCCCTTTCTAGACCCTCTACTTGGTAGGAGTCTTGTGCACTATTACATTATATATATATACACCCACTACCTCCGGTACTTAATATAAGACCTTGTTTGACTTTTATTTTGGTCTTAAATATAAGACCCAATCTATTTTATCTCTCATATCTGTACTTTTTTTCCAAGGTAATCATTTTCATAATGATAGTTCTAGCCAATACATTTGATCAGCAAGTATATTTTAGGAAAGACTACAAATATTAATTACAAATAACTAACTTAACTTATTTTTAGCTCTTATATTTAGAACTGGAGGTAGTATATATATATTCCCTCACACCAAATATATGCATGTGTTTGAAAAGTTTACATATGTATGTATATGCATGAAGATTGAGGTGGATGAAAGTGGTGAAGAATACTAACCATGACTATGGCGAAACTCTCCATATCAACAGAAGAAACTTCAAATGTTTGGAACAGGAAATCTCTGTAAGCTTCATTGTCGACATATATGTCGGCTGATGTGCCATTCACACCAACCACTAACTTGGGACTATGTGGAGGACAAAAGCTCGAGTTTATACAACGTTCTAGTTGTATCCCCTGTCACAAATTACACTATCAGCTTCTCACTTCCGTATACATCTGTTATCAAGAGGGTTGAAAAGGGTAATGAGACTCATAAAGGTAGAATTTTACAAATACATAGTAATCCTTCTAGTCCTAAATGTAAGAATTTGTATAAAGGGGTTTGTTTTGGCTATAAATATAAGATCTCAGTTTACTCCAAGTTTATTGTTTTTTCACCCTAAACTCCCCATATTGATCACACATATTAGTGGAGTTTCCCATCAAATGAGTATTTTCTAACATAAATGATTAAAAAGAGTATTTTAGGAAAATAACACATATTTTTTACATATAACTAACTTAACTAATTAATTTAATTTATATAAATTAGTTATCTAGCTCTTGTATTTAGGAAATTTGGACTGGCATCCTTATGGTTTATTGGTGTATATATGGCCAAGTTCTTAATAGTGAGTAGCATCATGTTTTGTTCTAACCTCCAAAGTAGCAGCAAGTTGAAGCCACTGAGAAGTAACTTTAGCCCAGATCAAACGCTGTGCTAATTAAGTTGGGTTTTCCAGTGACAGAAAAGAATTCTTCAGAACTGTAGCCAACAGTCCCAACAAATTGTTACCTCTTGGAACATCGAAGTTACTAAAATCCAAGTGAGCAAAGTCACTACTTTCAAGTGTCCCATTCGGCTTCTGCCATTATCAAACACAAACCATAAATTCAAGAGTTTCTTTAGTACTATTTGCAAGCGTTAGGTACTTGAAAAATTGACAAGTTTTACAGAAAGAAAATTGAAGTACCAGCCAGTCCCATAGGCCAGGATGAACAAACTGCTTGGGAATGGTGACATCTCCAAAGGAAATGGAGTCATTTGCACTTCCAGCAATTCCAAAATGCAGAATCCCAATTATGTCTAACACATCAATCATTTGTTGTGCCACTGCTGCTGCGTTCAGCTGTAATGGAGACAACACGAACCTCATTTTTTTTATCTCAAAAATATTCCAAGACCAAAATGAGAAAAAGAAACTCGAATCCCCATCAAAAATGATTTTAGAGAATAGATTTTCTCAAAAGCTCATCAATCGAACTTCTCCTCAAACCATGGTTAATTTTTGAATTTCTTCCCCCGTATCCCAGGCCAATGCCATCTTTCAGGCTTTTCAACGGGCTCAGACTAATCCGGAGTGCACCTTAGAAGTCCCGAAAGGGCTTCGGTGCTGGCCACGATTCTCGCTGCGTACACACCCCCGGATCGAACCCGGGACGGATGCTTAAGCAACCCGAGCACCTACCACTCGTGCTAGGTCTCGTGGTTCAAACCATGGTTAATTTCTAGTTCATTAATCACTCGTTGACTTTTTTTTTTTAGTGTGTGGATGAAATCACACAAAACCTTGGTTTATGCTTAATATTGCAAGAATTACTATGAAATCTCAAGAGAAAACAATAACTACCAAAAAGTCCAACGACAACCAGTGAGAAGTTATTATTTTCTTATTGAAACTTTTGAGTAATTATGTTTATTCCTCGGAATTTTATAGCAATAATTCTCCTTTTAATATCTTATAAATTAACTTTTTTTTTTTATAATGCAGTTATGGACCGTGCTAGTCAAATTTTAATACTTTAAATTTACTTATTTATGTTTATAATAATCATTTTATAAAATATTAAATATCAACCAGTTATTAATTATTTTGATTTAAGGGAGAATATGAAATTTTTGAAAGTAAGAGAAAAAAGAGAGGACTTGAAGCCCACAAGGCCACAATCAACACAAGTCTGAAGTCTGCGATTATACATAAGGTATAATATATACTAAATAGAGATAAAGTTGAAAAGTTGTTAAATTTTAAATGAGAATTAATGAAGTTAAAATTTTTTTTTTGTCTATACTAAAAGTGACTTATAAATAGGACCAAAGAAATATTTTGCAGCTTATGCAAAGAATGAGATGGTACGCGGTGAAATGATTGTTAAAGCACCATCTTGTTTTCAGCAAATTCTGGACTCTGATACTTTAAATTCGGGTGTTAAGCATTGTAATGTTAATATGTGCAAGGCCAGCTCCATGGGCGAGTTGGCATAGGCTGATCTTTGTGGACTTGTTATGCATGTAATTTGCTCTTGTTTCATTCAATAATACGTACTTTTGTTTTAAAAAATTATAATCAATTTGTAACACATTTTCTAATTAATATTTGCAATTATTTTCCAATATTTTACAACTATATAATCTCTTAAAATTTACGAAAATTTCATAGTTTACAACTAATTTGTAACTTATTCTTCAAGATTTACAAGTAAGCCTTCAAGATTTGCATCTAAGCTTTTGAAATTCATATATGAGATATGCTTTACCATATGCACAAGTGCATTTTTGTTGATTTATTTTTAAAAAAATTGATTTTTCTTTATATTTCATAAATTGGAGATCCTTGAATGTAATTAATTTCCTAAAACGATATCTAAATGTCATCTTTCCTTTCATTATTTAATGACCAATACTTTTAGGTCCGTCAAATATCACTACAGCTCCAAGGAATTCATTGTTCATCTGCAAGTAGGCCACAGGAAAGGAAACGTACCAAGTTGTTAAGAAAAAGACACTAATAGTCACAACTTAAAGTCAATAATACGGTGGGGCCTTAATTTGTTTTCTACTCACAATTTGTGTGTAGATCTAAAATAATTTCTTGGATGCATTCTATTCTGCAATTAGGATTCAGGGGCCTCTATAAATCACAGAATTTTTGAAGAAACGTCATCAAGATATGCATTGCCTCTGGTTCTTATTATAAAACCCTTCTAGGAAAAAAAATGTAGTCCTTCTTATGGTATCCTATGGTGGTTTTAACGAGTATTTAAAATCTACATTTAATAAAGGTGGTGAGAGAGTCGAAATTAATATGATATTAAAATTTAGTATAGTTAATGAGTTGAAAATTATTTAAATTTTATGACAAATTTAATATGTTTGACTATTTTTATTAGTATATGTAAATTAGTTAGCGGTCTCTTATAATATAATAAAAACCAAAGGGAGTATGAGTTATAAAATAACTTTATTATTATTTTAAGTTAAGAAAAGAAAAAAGCATTGGACTTTAATACTTTTTGTCTCCTTTTTACTGATTTTTTATACGTTTTTCTCATCAATTTTTTTATCTTTCAAAATGTAAAATAAAAAAAAAGAATTAATGTTTAAATTTTAGTCTATCATATTTTAAAAGACGGCTAAAAACTTAAAAAAAAAAAAGAAGAATACAAATACGAATCTCTTTAATTTTTAGTTAGTATAGGAGCAGATGTAATAAAGTGTATAAGTTTTGTGAAAGATTCTCTAATAAATTCTAAATAGTCGAGTTATATAGGCTTCTAATTAAACCATATAAAAATATGGCAAAATGGTATGCACTCAAAAAGTCGTCATACTCCTTCTTGTCAATGGCGGATCAAAACTTTTTGGCTATTGATTAGAGCGGTGCCTCAAATATCCTGAAAAGTTAATTACTTGGACATTTCACGAGGGATGACCAAATAAATTTCCTTTAAGTTAATTCTTAAACTTTCCTCTAAATTGAGCTACTAGCTATCAAACCACAAATGAAACTAAAGTAAATATAAAAGAAAGCCGAAATTCATTTTTTTAACAAACATTTGCAGCAAAAGATCAACTAACTAGAAATACAAAAATAACATTGCACACAAGTTTTATTAGAGCTTCTGTAACTAAGAAAATGTTTTATTAGAATTAACTCTGAACATTGAAACCTCGATACATTAATCAAGAAGAAACATGAGCATGCTCATGGCACACTTATTCCAAGGAAAACAAAGAGTACAAATTATTAGTATTATTATTATTGTTCTTCTTTTCTAAGCAGTATTAATTGAAACTAATTCCATATTTGGGCGACTTATCAGGATTGAACAAACCAAAATGCCTCTCAGTTGGTGGATCTGGCTTTTTGTTTTCATCAAACATGGCAAACAAGTACGTCTTAATAGGCGCATTATGTTTTGGAGTCCGGATCCCTCCCTTGACGTGTTTAATCAAATTCTGATAGTAAGTGCTCGCATTATTGACGTTGGCCCCTTTAGCTCCTCCATCCGAAGGCCACCCACTTTCAGAAACAACAACCTGCAAATTTGGTGCTCCTATCTTCTCAAGAGCATAATATATAGAATCCAACATTGCATCAAACAAGTTTTGATAACCTGCTGGGTCATTTGTTCCTTGTTTGAACAAAGCAAAGTCAAGATGAATGGGGCTACTTGGCGGACTGTAGGCAAAATAGGGATACACATTAGCGAGAAGTGGTGATCCATTGTTGACAAGGAAATCGATGATGGGCTTTATGTATGTAGTTGCAGGATCCTTAAACTTGCCATTCCTGGGTGGGTAAGTGTTTTCAAGTAGATCCATTTTGATTGCTGTAGAGACCTTAACTTTGCCTTGCAAATTTGCTGCAGAAATTGCCTTCTGAATGTTTTGCATTCCACGTAGAATATACTTTGCTTCTCCGTCACTAGGACTAATCTCATTTCCCACAGCAATGTACCTGATGTTCACATCTGAGTAGGCTACTACAAAATTTTTAACCCAACGATTGGCATATGCAGGATCAGATAGTGAGGAAAGATTTTCCTTAGCCACATCAAGCAACACTTCAATGTTCGAACGTCTTAGGGCTTGAAGGGCTTGTTCATCTGGATAGTATATGCGCATCCCTCCAATGCCATGGGATTTGTACAAGTCTATCACTTCTTGCCCGCTTGGTAGATGATCTCCATTTACGCCATAACACACTCCAATGGATTTCACAGCTGCATATAATATATAGAACATATTAAACTGGCAATTCTCAAATTGTAAAGGGTCATAAGAGTTTTAAAAAAAAAAAATTCTTGAATATAGATTTTCTATTCAAATTTTCATACTCCCGACATATATATGTGAAGTATCGAATATGAGCGAAGAAAAAAAAAATCAATGAGAACGTCAATATCCCATCTGTGATATATTCTTTTAATGAATGCCTCAACCGCTTTTGAACGTTTGATAGTTCTGTAAGAGAAATATTTAGCCAGGTCTAACAATGACCTTTCTATAACTTAGGACAGAATGATGATTAATTATAGTGCCTTGACAGAAAGAAATGTTGTTTTGGTACATCAGAATAAAGGTCCAAAGAATAGATTTTAGGAATACTTGAACAGAATTTGTTAGAATATATGCATCAGTATATAGATAGATAGAGAGAGAGAGAGAGAGAGAGAGAGAGACAGAGAACAGACCTGTAAATTGCAGTGCAATGGACGATAGTATCAGAAGAAGCAGTACTATGGAAGACATGATTTTGCCTAACTTTCGTATTCCTTCGAAGTTATTTATGGTATATTTTGTGCACTTCAAGGCAGCATTTATACATAGCGAATAGGGTCTGGCAGGTCCCACTTCAATTAATGGCAAAGATTAAACTACACATCCGTCAATTACGTCTCAAAGGGAAAATGTATGGCATTTCACTTTGAATTCCCTCAATTATACGTTTCTGAATTAATTGTTCTTCTGCAACTAGCTAGGCTGCTTGACGGAGGAAGAGGTCAAAGTCAGTGATGAGTGGTGAATTTCTTTGTTTTTTCTTCCTCCCAAGTTGCATGCATAATATAAACTAAAATAAATTGTTGGTTGTTCTCTATTCGGCAATTGCAAACCAGGAGCAAGGTATTAAAAATATCTATATTTGATTCATTGTTTAATAGTAGTTAAACTTGGGGACTGGGGTTGAGCAGTGGTTGAAACAATAGTGATTAAATTAATATATTTTAATTATACATTAACTATTTTGAATAATAAATATAAAAAATAATAAAAATTGATTTCGAACAAAAAGGCTATAAGACTGAAATATATAGAGTAAAAATAATTAATAAACATATCAACTAGTTGAACTTTTCAAATTATCAATAATAAAATAAAAATTTTAAATTTAAATAAAAAACGTCAACGGCTAAAACATTTATTTTTAAGGAAAAAAAAATCCTTATGTCTTTTTTAATGATTTCTTCATATTGGCATTTTGACAAGTGTTTGTGATTTAATTACAAGAGCATGATGATAAACTCAATGTTGGTTTCTACTTTCCGTGGTATAAGAAAAAGAAATTTAATACTGGTTTCCCAAAAATAAAATACCATTCAATTCAGTTCAAAATATAACATAAACTTTATCAATTTATGTTTATTAAAAAATTGGTTAAAATCAATTTAACAATAAATATGTAAGGCCTGTATTTTTTTAAATATGCTCTTATTAATGAAGAGAACAAGTAAAAGATGTAATAAATGAAATAAAAAAGAAAGAGAATATATGTTAGGGATAAAATTTTAAAAAAAAAACTCATTAACCACTCAGACAAAAAGTGAATGTTATCTTATAAAAAAAAGTCACTCTAACAAAATTTATCTTATATTTCAAACCGAAGGAAATATATATGTATATAAACAACTTCTACCACTTTTAGAACAACATTGGACGTATCCAAAAAGTCATTTCGTACATGCTTCGGTGGCAACCATTGATCGCCAGCATGTGTCATACTTGTGACTGCCACCTCATCACCAGTTGCCACCTCACATTCTCCTTTCTCTCCCATGTCGTCATGTCATCCCCTCATCCACATCATCGCCACATGTCCGTCACTATGACCCACCACATCATCAACAGCTGCCACCTCACCAACTCCTCTCTCTCATGTTGCCACATCTCTTCTTCTACGTTATCACCACGTGTCCATCATTGTGATCTACCATGTCATCACTGGAAACCACCTCAACTCCTCCTCTCTCCCACGCAGACACATCATCCTAGCATCCACGTCATCATCACGTGTCCATCGTTATGAGCCACCATGTCATCGCCTTGTCCACATCATCGTCATGTCACAAATTGAGCCAACTTGTGAAGAAGTGTTAGTTGAAACCTAAGACCTGGTGCGCACGTGCTGAAACCTTTGCCAGTTGAGCTGAGAAACACTTGCAAAATTTTTATGCAAAAATAAATAAATATATAATATTTCTAATAACAACTACAAATATATATAATAAATATTATATACATAATTTAATATATTATTATTTATTTGAATTTAATTTTTATATTTTAGTAAAAAATTTCTAATAATTTATATTTCTAATTCTAATATTTAGCAAAATAATAAGTATATTATATACTTTTATTTTTATTTTCTTTTATAATATTTGTATTTTTAAGTTCTTATATAATATATTATCTAAAAACTATCATATATTGTATTTTTATTTACATTTAAATAATAAGTTTAAAAAATAATTATTATATACTTATATTATATTTTTTTATGGATTAGTGCTGGAATTGCGACGAAAATTAGTGATAGAAAAATTCCATCACTAATTTCTGTCACAAAATGAGAGTTAGTGATGGAAATTAGTGACAGAAATAGTGATGGACTTGTAACAGAATTTAGTAACAGAAAAAAATTTCGCACTAATCCGCCTCTAATTTAGTAACAAAATTTTATTCCTTTACTAATTTAGTGACAAATTTTCCGTCACTAATTTTAGTGATGGAATTTGTGAGGGATTAGTGATGGAAAAAAATTTTGTCTCTAAATTCCATCACTAATCCTTTGTTTTCTTGCAGTGATGATGACAGTTTCATTTTTAAAATTTCATTTGTTTTTTTTTATTTGAACATACAATATAATTTGAATTTGAGAGGTATATAATTTTGTGGTGTGTTTGGACTAAAGACAATGAATGAATGCTTTCTACAATATTTTTTTTTGGCCAATCTACATTATTTGTACGTCAGTTAAATATTTGGAAAAATCCCAAAAAAGGTCATCGGAATATGGGAAATGCCAGATTGGGTCCTTAAATTTCGAAAATGACAATGGGTCATTGACCCAATCTGTCATTTGTGAAATTCAGGCGAATTGACAATTTTGTCCTCATTTATTCATTCACTACAATGATTCAAGGAATCACTATAAGAGTTTAGGTGTTATCTAGATTCGTGTAGCGAATAACTACTCACTTTTTCATAGTCAGGTGTCTTGTTATTAACTATAACTAATTCTGTAATCACTAGAACAATGTAAGCATTACCTAGATTTGTGTAGAGAATAACTACTCATTTTTTCATAGTCAGGTATCTTATTATTGTCAGGTACCTTATTATTAACTACAACGAATCTTGTAATCACTAGAACTGTGTAAGCATTACCTAGATTTGTTTAGAGAATAATTACTCACTTTTGCTCAGGGGCAAAAATGTCAATTCGCCTGAATTTCACAAATGACAGATTGGATCAATGACCCATTCTGTCATTTTCGAAATTTAAGGACCCAATCTGGGATTTGGTATATTCCAGGGGCTTTTTCTGGGATTTTCCCTAAATATTTTGTATATAAGATCAATTTTCCTTTGGACCTATAAAAGCCAGAATGTATAGTAAATTTTAAAGGTAAGGTATTTAATTATATATATATTTATACATATCCACTCACGTGTATTTGGAAGGCACGTGAATAGGAAAGGAAAGGAGAAATAATTAGCAATAAGTAAGCTAAAAAGGAAAAAGAAAATTTGGAGCTCAAAGAGCCATATGTAGTTTTATTGAATTTCACGCGCAATTTTTATGATTTTTTAGTTTATATTAAATTTGATAAGAAATCGCATATGGGGTTTACAATTCTAGGTTCATACTAAAATTTTGTCCGACGTCTTGTGCGTAAAAGTCAAACTTCAGAGCAACAAATATCTATTCCAATTTCAATTATCAGAATTAAGTTATTCATTTCTGGGCTAAGAAAAATAAATGAAATTAATTTACTTTGACTGCGTGAGTGAGTGTGTCTGTGTATACTCCTTCAATGATTAACAATGATATAAAATAAATTATAATAAGTTATTTTATTTATAAGTCATAGCATAGGATTTGGTTTGTTGGGGAAAACATTTTTAAAATAAAAAATCGCTGAGCTCTTGGCGTTCAATATTACTTCACTCCTAATTATAAGAGCTAGTTGACTAATTTGAGAAAATTAAAGAAAGAAATTAAGTTAGTTATTTGTAATAAATAAGTATTATCTTTCTTAAAATATCCTTGCTAATCAAGTGTATTGACTAGAACTACTATTATCAGAGGGACTACCTTGAAAAAAATGCATAAATATGAGAGACAAAGTAGATTATGGTCTTATATTTAGGATCAAAATAAAAGTCAAACAAGGTATTATATTAAAAATCGGAAGTAGTATTTTTATAGTAATAGCCTCGTGTCTTCCCTAGCACGTACCAAATTTAAAAGGATCTAAGCACATAACAGCTTATACCTGTGGCATTTTCTTATTCACAATGTTAAAAGAAAAGATGTAGTGAAAAATATCCAGTAATTCAACTTGGTTTTGGAAATTGAAAAAGATAAGAATGAGAAAAAAATTGGACAAAAAGAAACAAAGTGACTTAGAGAAATCTTTTTTGTCGATAACCTCAAACCAACCAATCAAATATTGATTAATACGTCGATCGAACACTACTTGAAAACAGCTATTCTGCTCAGAAATGTAAGGCAGGTAACATGATGTGGAGAAATTGGATTCATGACACGATTTCTATTGAAAAGACTGCAGGAAGATTTGGAAATATTAGTAGTAGACTTGACAATAAGAAATATCATGTGTGGTTATCAATTTTTCAAGGCATTTAAATTATTGCTTGCTTCATAGATCAACGTATGATATATAATTGATGTTGTTATAGTATGAACTGAACATAGAAGGTCTAAATGATAATTTATAGGATATTTTTCTTAATTTTAAAATTGCATTCCCAGAAAACATCTAATTGAATGAAAAAAAAATCGTTTGATTTATTCTGATCTTTACAATTGAATTGGTTGTAGAAATTGGAAAAGAAGATAAGAATGGAAAATGATATGAAAATAAATGCATTAATATTCTAGTTTTTCCTCTAAAAGATAGAAGACTTGGAAGTATTAGAAGACTTAACCATAGAAAAAAATATATGGTTATACTAAAAGATGGAAGACTTGACCATAGAAAAAAATATATGGTTATAGATTTTTTAGACATTTAAATGTTTGTGCAATGGAAAATGATATAACAATGAATGCATTAATATTCCAATTTTTCCTCTAAAAGAAGGGAAGACTTGGAAGTATTAGAAGACTTGACTATAAAAAAAAAAAATGGTTATAGATTGTTTAGACATTTAAATCTTTGTGTCATGGAAAATGATATGACAATGAATAATGCATTAATATTCCAATTTTTCCTCTAAAAGAAGGGATGACTTAGAAGTATTAGAAGACTTGACCATAAAAAAAAATATGGTTATAAATTTTTTAGACATTTAAATCTTTGTGTTTGGACTAGTTAATGCAATTTGGTAGAAAATGATGTTCGGAAAAATTGGCAAAATCTCTTCCACCAAAAGAAATGCAAAGGGATGATAACAACGGAAGTTGCTCCTTGGTGGGTTTCATTAATGAGCAGAGACTGAAATTGAATATAATTTGGAACGAAGACTTTATAAGCTTTCTGGGTTGGGCATTAATAAAATCTAGTTGACTAACTTGAAAAAATTAAAGAAGTTACAAAAACATCTAAGACTTTTGTTTCAAGATTTATATATGATTGTTTGCAGTTTCTCTGTAACACCACATATCATTGATGTTGTTATAAATCATAATATGAGCTGAATATAAAAGGTTTAAATAATAATTCATACAATATTTTTCTTATTTTGAAAGCTAAAAGTCGTATTCACATAAATCCTCTAATTGAATGAAAAAAAAATCATTAATTTGTTACTTAAGCAACTTTTATCTTTTGAAACATTCAAACAATGTGGTTGTGAAAATGGAAAAAGAGAATACGAATAGAAAATGATATGAAAATGAATGTATTAATATTAAAATTTTCATTTGTTTTGTTAGTTCAACATCTAATATAATCTGAATTTGAGTGGCATGATTTTGTGGTATGTTAAATTTGGAGTGAAGATAATGAATGAATGCCAACTTTCTACGATAAATTTTTATTTTTTTGCCAACCTACATTAATGCATTAGAATTAAAGAGAGTTGAAGAAACCATAAATGATTAAATTTAAAGGTCAGCTAAATATTTTGTATATAAGATCAATTTTCCTTTGAACCTATAAAACCCTGAATGCATAGTATATTTTAAAGGTAATGTATTTAATTTTGTTATACACACACCCAGAAACACATCAACTCAAGTTTATTTGGAAGGAATGTGAATAGGAAAGGAAATTAAAGGAGAAATTCGCAAGCAATAAATAAGCTAAAAATAAAAGAGAAAAGTTGGAGTTCGAAGAGGCCATATGTAATTTTATGGAGTTCACACGCAATTTTTTTTTCTTTTTCTGGTTATATTAAATTCTAGAAGAAATTGTACATAAGACTTATTATTTCGGGTCATACTAAAATTTTGTGCAAATTTTTATACATAAAAGTCAAACTTCAGAGCGCGAATGTTTATTCAAATTTCAATTATATCAATTAATTTATTCATTTCTGGACCAAAACAAAAATGAATAAAATTAATTCACTCTGACTCAATATCTGAGTAAGTGTACTCCTTAATTAAAAATAAATTTTATAATAATTTATTTTATTTTAAGTCATAAAATAGTATTGATTATTCTATTATAAGTTGCCACTCAAGGAGCCCATATAGGATTTGTTTTGTTTGCAAACATTTTTAAAATAAAAAAAAATCACCGAGCTATTGGCCTTCAATATTTTTATATATAATTGTCTTCAGTTTTTCTCTAACACCCACTAACTTTAGAAGGATTTGAATATATGATAGATGATAAGAGATGATAAAAAAATCTTTTACCAAAGAAAATTGAAAGAGATGATAAGAATGAAACCTCTGGTGAAATTATTAATGAGTAAAGGACTGAAACTGTGTATAATTTGAAGCGAAGACTTTTAAAAGCGTTATGTGGACAATCTCTTCAATATGTTACATACATTCTATTTTTCTTTAATTTTTCAATCACCTTTTTTACCGGGAAAAAAATTAAATAAAAGTAAAATACAATGACATCCTTTCTCTAATTTATTAAAGATCACCTCTATTTTCAAAAGAAACACTATACAGTCGGACTTTTAATGCCGTCAAGAACATTTCATTAAAGATTCCAAAATACTTAATTTTACTATTTGTCATTATGTGAACATTTTAAATTTATTAATCTGACCCTACAATCTTTTGTTTTGTACAGATAAGTATCTTTTTATTAGAGATAATTCTATTTGAAGTACTGTAAAGCATTAAATGTGGACCTTCTTCTAGTAGAGATTTGAACATTAATTTATTATAGGAAAAACCATATTGGAGGTACCTATACTTTTTTTCAATTTTCAATTTGGTACCTATGTGTTTTTTGTTCTTAACTAAATCTTTATTTTTCCTCTGTTAACATCATTAATCCTTATGTAGAGACTAAAAATATCAATAGAACAAAGTTATAAGAGCTAATGTTGTTAAAAAGATAAAATTAAATGTTTAATTAAAGAGAAAAAAACACATAGGTACCAAATTAAAAATTGAGAGAAAGTATAGGTACCTTCAATATGGTTTTCCCTTTATTATATTATGAAAAACTAGCATCTTCTGTTGGATATAACCCCGTTGGTTGACCTTATAATCTAATTGTCTCCTATCTATTGTATTTTTTAAAATCTTTGATGTTTTGAAAAGTTATATGCAAGTTTTTTTTTTTTTTAAGTAGATGTAAACTTAAATTTGAGGCCACACTCAAAGATTTGTAAATTTTCTATCCGCGTCTTGGCTTCAAAAACTTTCTACTTGAAAAAGACTTTGTGATGCAAAAATGAATTTTTATTTCAAGATATTATATATAAATATATAGCTGAAATCAAAATATAGAGAATACATTAATTTGCTCATTTTATAGCTAAAATAAAAAATTTGATTTATGTGTGAATTATTTGTAAACACTCTAATTCGAAATTAAAAACATCCCCAAAACGATTGTTTCAAGATTTATATGATTGTGTACAGTTTTTCTATAACACGACATGTCATGTTGTTATAGCATGAATTGAATAAAAGTTGGAAAAGTTATTTTATTTATAAGTAATAAAAGGAAATGAGTAATCATCAAGCAATAAATAAGCTAAATAGAATTATGGCAAAAAAAAAAGCTAAAAAATAATAAAATGGAAAAGTTGGCGTCCGAACGGAATTATTATGATTTTTTTGGGTTATGTTAAATTTTATAAGAAAAGGTTTATTATTTTCGGGTCATACTAAAATTTTGTCCAATTTCTTATCCAAGAAAACCAAACTTCAGAGCAAAATATTTATTCAAATTTCGATTATCTGAATTAATTTATTCACTTCTGGACTAAAACAAAAATAAATAAAATTAATTCACTTTGACTTCACTACGTGAGTGCGTATTTGTATACTCCTTATATTCCTTTTATAATCAATAACAATATACAATATAAAATTTGTCATAAGTTATTTTATTTATAAGTAATAAAATAGTGATGATTATTTTTTAAGCTCCATACCATTCATGGAGCTCATACAGGATTTGTTTTGTTTGAAAACATTTTAAAAATAAAATAAAATCACTGAGCTATTATTAGCCTTCAATATTTTTACAAATAATAGTCTCCAGTTTTTCCCTAACACCTGCTAACTTCAAAAGGATTTAAATATATAATATCTGTGGTATTTTCTTATTCATGGCACGACTTTCTATTGAGAAGACCGGAAGACTTGGAAATATTAGTGGACTTGATAATAAGAAATACTATGCCGTCATCAATTTTTTGAGGCATTTAAGTTTTGGTTTATCTTAGATTTTCCAATGTATGTGTGTCAGTGCGTGTGTCTATATACAATCACATGCACGCGCGCGCATATATAATTTAAAGACTTCATTGAGGCCGTCATACTCAAACTCACTTGCTACAATGGCTAGGTTTGTCATTGTGACAGATTAATTATGGAATTGTAATAGAAATTAGTGACAGGACAATTCCGTCACTACTTCTGTTACAAAATGTTCTGTGATGATAGTTAGTGACGAAAATTAATATCAGAATTTTTTCGTCACTAATCATTTAAAATAGAATTAACAATAGATTTATGATAAAATTCTAATTTGTTACTAATTTAATGATAGAAATTTTCTGTCACTAAATTCTGTTACTAATTTTAGTGATGGAATTTGTGACAGAATAAAATTTCATTACTAAATTTCGTCATTAATCCCCTGTTTTTTTTTTGTAGTGCTAAGATTTTATATTTAGAACCAAATTTAATTTTCAGCTAATTCTTATATTAAATATGAGAGGTATTGCATTATAAATCTTTTAATGCTTGTTGTGAAAATTTAGAAGAACATTTAAAGGAAACTTCGTCTAAAAAGGACTAAAGAGGGGAGAGACCCAAAACGCACATGAGCAGGCTGGATTCTCTCCGCTTTTCATGCTAACCATTAGATTAAAATATGAATAGTCCATATTTTATATTTTATAAAATTATTTAAAAAATGTTACATGTTCATAAAACAAATAAATAAAATTAAACTAAATTTAGCCATGGTAATTTTAAACAGTAATAAAAAATTTATAAAATTAGTTTATGAAATATGAAATTTGCAGCATTTGAACTTTAATGATGAAAATAAGGGTGAAGGGAATTGGAGAGAAACTAAAATCCCATTTGAGACTAACAAGGTTGGGTTTAGCGGGATGGGCTAGTTTCTCACAACATGACGAATTAAGGTTCGAATCCCTGTTATGATGGATGCCCACATTTAGTACTTGATAATACCTTAAATAAAATTGCCTCTAATAGAAAAATGCTTATACTTTAGGGGGAAAAAAATCCCATTTGAGGATCAGCCAAGAGATGATATTCGGACTCATCAACACCTACCAGACTTATTAATGGGACTGAGTCTAGCGGAAGGGAATGATCTCTTATAACGCGGCAAATCAAGATTTAAATCGCTATTGAAAAAGATGTCCATATTTAATATCCTATAATGTTTCAAATAAGACTGTCTTTAATAAGAAGATACCTATACAAAAAAAAAAAGGACCAAACTCCAACTAACATCATCATCACCATTTTGCTGGCTGGCTTTCAGTCGAACTAACAGGGACTACACAGTCAAGAGTCAAGCTCAGATTTTCCCCTCAATCTCACCCACTGCACTGTACTGTTACTCTCTCGAATTTCATCTTGATCTCTCTGTCTCACCCAATCTCTCTCCATCTCGCAACATCCCTCAGCATCCTAATTCATCTATCACATTTTCTTCTTGATTTCTCTTCTCTCATAGTTGTGTTGATGGCTTGGTTCTTGGATGTAGCTTGGTGAACTGTACTGAAAACCATGACCAGCTAAATCTTCCAGCTCTCTTCAGAGTTTAGACTGAAGCTCGAGCCTCTGCTATGAAAAGGAATCCTTTAGTTTATCTTCTATTCCTTGATATATGTTTCACAATTATTTGTCCAGGTTATATATAGATGATTAGTTGTGACTCTAAAGGCAGATTTGTGATTTCATATATGAAACGGTTGATGAACATTTGATTCAGACTTGTGATTGTATTAGAATTGTGGCTGAGCCTTTATTGTTTTTGTAGATTCCATTGTTCATTTTATTTTTGTTGGAATTTATTTATATGATTGAGTTTACTGGAACAGAGCAACACATTATTTTATTTTGCTGGGATATGAATCCGAATGCATCACTTTGTCTAAGCAAGCCGGGGAATTGAGCATGTGGTGCTATTGATTTGTTGTAGTATTACAGGTAGTTTGGTGCAGTAAATTGGTTGCACTATAGTCTGAATAGTACTCAGATGAAGCAGAGTGAGCCATTGCATATTGTTTGATTTATTTCATTATTTTACACTCATTTATACTTAAAATTCGTAAAGAAAAATCAAATAAACAACTAGAAAAGTTTGATAGTTTGGCTTGGATAGTATAATCACATGCATCCTCCTAGTTGACTTGTGCTTGTCATTTTTAACTAATATCCTAAATAAATAATTAAGCTCCTCAAGAGCTCAAGAGATTCAATACCTAGATTGGCATTGCTCTATCGCATTTTCTAGTGACGAGTGACATCAGTGTCCTTATTACATGGATTGCTATTTACTATATATGATGTTGTATGGAATTTTGCTTTGGATTCGGCTATGTACTTGTAATTGGATATGTATTACCCATAGTCCTTAATATAAGAGTTAAACAACTAATTGGCGAATATTAAAAAAAATTAGTTAAGTTAGTTATTTGTAATAAATGAGGGTTATCTTCCCTAAAATAGCCAATGAAAACCCTTTAATATGTGTGATTATCATAGGAACTATTTTGAAAAATGAATAAATATGGGAGACAAAGTGAGTTAAGGTCTTATATTTAATGACAAATCAAATCTTCAACTAGTTTATACTACTTCCGGTTTTTAATATAAAAGCTAGTTGACTAATTTGAGTAGATTAAGAAAACTAGTTAAGTTAATTATTTATAATAAATAAATACTCCTCCGGTCCTAAATATAAGACCCTAATATAAAGGTCTTATATTTAGGATCGGAGGAGTATTATCTTTCTTAAAATATCTTTGCTAATTATGTTTATTAGCTAGCACCGCCATTTGATAAAACATCTATATATGCAATTACTACAAGAACTATCTTAGAAAAATAAATAACTATGAAAAGCAACGTGAATTGAAATCTTATATTTAGAATCAAATTAAATGTCAAACTAATTCTTATATTAAGAACAGATGTAGTATTTAGGACTCAAAATAGTATTTTATATGACACTGTCATTGTTCTTTGGGAGGGACTTATAACATCCCGGATTTTGAGTATAAACGTGTAAGAATTAGCTTGAAATGGATAAGATATTGGACTCCAGTCAGCAACAGTCCCATAAATGCACAAGTTGAAGGGACAAGAATGGCGGACAAGAAAAGCACAGCCAAACACTGCCTTGCGAGTGTCCTCGCCGGGGTAGCCATGGCCGTTCAATTATTGAGCTCACCCGAAGCAGCATGGCTTCCTTCCCCAACTAGTTTGGCGTTCTTTTATAATTCCGGTCCCTACTCTTTAATTAATTTATCTCCATCTATAATATTATTTTACTTTTATTATTCTTTACTAATCTGTTTGGTATTATTACGTGATTGTTGGGATTCAATTATTGACCACATGTTGCACATTTTTCCACATATTTGAGCTTTTCTTGAGATTTGATGTATCGTATCTCCCCACTTGCTCACAAACCTACAGTCTGAATAAAATTAACTTTTAAATTCTAATGTTAGTTGTTTCGACAAGCATGGATCCTTACAATAATCACAATTCAAGATAATTACTCTTCCAGTCCTAATTATTGAATTAATTTTGATCCTAAATATAAGACTTATTTATCATATTTATCAATTTTTTCTAAATTATTTTCATAGATATTTCCTTAAAAAAGAGGTTATTATGAAAGATGATTATTGTATTCGTTACTGTTTCAAAGGTTTTACTTCTCTATGACTCGGTGAGGGAAACAAGTCTCTCATGAAGGATAAAAGAAAAGCTAAAAGTTTGGACCTACACTGACAGAGAAAATATATTATAATTAACAATATTCAGCATAAATGACAGAGGCAACCGCCCTCGTGATTCAAGTGACACATGCAATAATATCTGACATCTTCATCACATATGGTCACATGGATCAATTAAAGTTTATTTTGATCATTAATATCAATCCTATGAAATTATATAATTATTCCTTTTTTTTTATAAAATGTTCTTACCAAATTCAAAAACAGTTGTAAGTTATTACATAACTCAATAGTAAATTACAGAGGATAAGTGTCGAATTATTGCATCATATACCTTTAAAAATTTCATACTGGCTTTTCGCTTATATGGAAAAAAACATTTGATATATAATATTGGAAAACTTGATGCAAATACGGCACTCCACACTTATATTTTGCAGTTTATCATTGACTGTATGATAAAATGCAATTGATCTTTGAAAATTTAAGAAAAAACAAACTTGTTAGTCCTTACAGTTTCATATAATTTTTAATCAGGCTTTTGTAAAAAGAATTTTATATTGAGTACTTATAGTTTTTTCAATTATAAATAATATTCATTATGCTCATAATCTATTAATTACAACGATTGTGGATGATGGCATATGTAGGTTGTCACAAATTAAAATAAATAATTTTTTTAAAAAATAAAATGATGGGATAAAATTTATTTATTGTATTTGCGGATAAAAAAGAAAGAAAACAATACGATTAAAGTGATGAAAGAAGTGAGGAAGGCAGAATGTTGCGAAGGCAAAGCAAAACTGTGACTGCATTGGTAGCAGCAAGAGCTCCAAATGTGCCAATGGCTTCTTCTCCGCTCTTTCCCGCCATATCTGATATCCCTCTTATCACTACCACTGGAATCCCATTCGACAAGCTTGTCTGCAATCAAACACATCCATTGTATTCTCTACTAATTATACACTATCCCAAGTTCTTAATATAAGACTCAACTGACTAATTTGTAGAGATTAAAAAATTACTAAATTATTTTAAAGTATTTATATTCACCAACAATTATATGTATCAAAGGGTGAGTTTGGGAGCAACTGTAATATTGCTGCAATGTAAGGTCACAGGTTGAAATCCTAAAAATAGCTTCTTTGCTTGCTTGCAAGAATAAGACTGTGTACATCCATCCCTTTCTAGACCCACCACTTGGTAGAGTCTTGTGCACTATTATGTTATACTACCTCCGATTCTTAATATAAGATTTTGTTTGACTTTTATTTTGATCCTAAACATAAGACCTCAATTTATTTTATCTCTTATATTTATCCACTTTTTTCAAGATAGTCACTGTAGTAATGGTAGCTCTAGCTAATACACGTGATTAGCAAGGGTATTCTAGGAAAAAAAAAATACCTATTTATTATAAATAACTAACTTAACAAACTTTTTTAATCTACTGTCAACTAGCTCTTATATTAAAAACCGAAAGTAGTATATATATAATCCCTCACACCAAGTATATGCATGTGTTTCAAAAGTGTGTGTGCATGTATACACACTCACACACGTATATGTATGTATATGCATGAAGATTGTAGGGGATGAAAGTGGTGAAGAATACTGACCATGACTATGGCGAAACTCTCCATATCAACAGAAGAAACTTGAAATGTTTGGAACAGGAAATCTCTGTAAGCTTCATTGTCGACATATACGTCGGCTGATGTGCCATTCACACCAACCACTAACTTGGGACTATGTGGAGGACAAAAGCTCGAGTTTATACAACGTTCTAGCTGTATTCTCTGTCACAAATTACACTAGCTATCAGTTTCTCACTTCCGTATAATCTGTTATCAAGAGGTTGAAAAGGTAATGAGACTTATAAAGGTAATATTTTACGAATACACAGTAATCCTTCTAGTCCTAAATGTAAGAATTTGTATAAAAGAGTCTATTTTGACTATAAATATAAGATTTCAATCCACCTTATTTTATTATTTAATGACCAATACTTTTATGTCCGTTAAATATCACTACAGCTCCAAGGAATTCATTGTTCATCTGCAAGTAGGCCAACGGAAAGGAAACGTGCCAAGTTGTTAAGAAAAAGACACGAATAGTCACAGCTTAAAGTCAATAATAGGTGGGGCCTTACTTTGTTTTCTTCTCACCATTTGCGTGTAGATCTAAAATGATTTCTCGGATCCATTCTGTTCTGCAATTAGGATTCATGGGCCTCTATAAATCACAGAATTTTTGAAGAAACATCGTCAAGATATGCATTGCTTCTGGTTCTTATTATAAGATCTTTTTAGAAAAAAAAAATGTAGTCCTTTTTATGGTATCCTATGGTGGTTTTAACGAGTATTTAAATATTTTTTTCATATATATATCTACATTTAATAAAGGTGGTGAGAGAGTCGAAATTAATATGATATTAAAATTTAGCATAGTTAATGAGTTGAAAATTATTTAAATTTTATGACAAATTTAATATTTTTGACTATTTTTATTAGTTTATGTAAATTAGTCAGCGGTCTCTTATAATATAATAAAAACCAAAAGGAGTATGAGTCATAGAATAACTTTATTATTATTTTAAGTTAAGAAAAGAAAAAACCATTGGGCTTTAATACTTTTTGTTTCTTTTTAACTGATTTTTATACGTTTTCCTCATCAATTTTTTTATCTTTTAAAATGTAAAATAAAAAAAATGAGAATTAATGTTTAAATTTTAATCATATTTTAAAAGACGAGTAAAAACTTAAAAATAACAAAAAAGAAAGAATACAAATATGAATCTCTTTAATTTTTAGTTAGCATAGGAGCAGATGTAGTAAAGTGTACAAGTTTTGTGAAAAATTCTCTGATAAATTCTAGATAGTCGAGTTATATAGGCTTCTAATTAAACCGTATAAAAATGTGGCAAAATGGTATGCACTCGAAAAGTCGTCATACTCCTTCTTGTCAATTGATTAGAGCGGTGCCTCAAATTTCGCGAGGGATGACCAAATAAATTTCCTTTAAGTTAATTCTTAAACTTTCCTCTAAATTGAGCTACTAGCTATCAATCCACAAATGAAACTAAAGTAAATATAAAACAAAGCCAAAATTCATTTTTCTAACAAACATTTGCAGCAAAAGATCAACTAACTAGAAATACAAAAATAACATTGCACACAACTTTTATTAGAGCTTCTGTAACTAAGAAGATGTTTTATTAGAATTAACTCGAAACATTGAAACCTCGATACATTAATCAAGAAGAAACATGAGCATGCTCATGGCACACTTATTCCAAGGAAAACAAAGAGTACAAATTATTAGTATTATTATTATTGTTCTTCTTTTCTAAGCAGTATTAATTGAAACTAATTCCATATTTGGGCGACTTATCAGGAGTGAACAAACCAAAATGCCTCTCAGTTGGTGGATCTGGCTTTTTGTTTTCATCAAACATGGCAAACAAGTACGTCTTAATAGGCCCATTATGTTTTGGAGTCCGGATCCCTCCCTTGACGTGTTTAATCAAATTCTGATAGTAAGTGCGCGCATTATTGACGTTGGCCCCTTTAGCTCCTCCATCCGAAGGCCACCCACTTTCAGAAACAACAACCTGCAAATTTGGTGCTCCTATCTTCTCAAGAGCATAATATATAGAATCCAACATTGCATCAAACAAGTTTTGATAACCTGCTGGGTCATTTGTTCCTTGTTTGAACAAAGCAAAGTCAAGATGAATGGGGCTACTTGGCGGACTGTAGGCAAAATAGGGATACACATTAGCGAGAAGTGGTGATCCATTGTTGACAAGGAAATCGATGATGGGCTTTATGTATGTAGTTGCAGGATCCTTAAACTTGCCATTCCTGGGTGGGTAAGTGTTTTCAAGTAGATCCATTTTGATTGCTGTAGAGACCTTAACTTTGCCTTGCAAATTTGCTGCAGAAATTGCCTTCTGAATGTTTTGCATTCCACGTAGAATATACTTTGCTTCTCCGTCACTAGGACTAATCTCATTTCCCACAGCAATGTACCTGATGTTCACATCTGAGTAGGCTACTACAAAATTTTTAACCCAACGATTGGCATATGCAGGATCAGATAGTGAGGAAAGATTTTCCTTAGCCACATCAAGCAACACTTCAATGTTCGAACGTCTTAGGGCTTTAAGGGCTTGTTCATCTGGATAGTATATGCGCATCCCTCCAATGCCATGGGATTTGTACAAGTCTATCACTTCTTGCCTGCTTGGTAGATTATCTCCTTTTACGCCATAACACACTCCAATGGATTTCACAGCTGCATATAATATATAGAACATATTAAACTGGCAATTCTCAAATTGTAAAGGGTCATAAGAGTTTTAAAAAAAAAAATCTTGAATATAGATTTTCTATTCAAATTTTCATACTCCCGACATATATATGTGAAGTATCGAATATGAGCGAAGAAAAAAAAAATCAATGAGAACGTCAATATCCCATCTGTGATATATTCTTTTAATGAATGCCTCAACCGCTTTTGAACGTTTGATAGTTCTGTAAGAGAAATATTTAGCCAGGTCTAACAATGACCTTTCTATAACTTAGGACAGAATGATGATTAATTATAGTGCCTTGACAGAAAGAAATGTTGTTTTGGTACATCAGAATAAAGGTCCAAATAATAGATTTTAGGAATACTTGAACAGAATTTGTTAGAATATATGCATCAGTATATAGATAGATAGAGAGAGAGAGAGAGAGAGAGAGAACGGACCTGTAAATTGCAGTGCAATGGACGATAGTATCAGAAGAAGCAGTACTATGGAAGACATGATTTTGCCTAACTTTCGTATTCCTTCGAAGTTATTTATGGTATATTTTGTGCACTTCAAGGCAGCATTTATACATAGCGAATAGGGTCTGGCAGGTCCCACTTCAATTAATGGCAAAGATTAAACTATACATCCGTCAATTACGTCTCAAAGGGAAAATGTATGGCATTTCACTTTGAATTCCCTCAACTATACATTTCTGAATTAATTGTTCTTCTGCAACTAGCTAGGCTGCTTGACGGAGGAAGAGGCCAAAGTCAGTGATGTGTGGGGAATTTCTTTGTTTTCTTCCTCCCAAGTTGCATGCATAATATAAACTAAAATAAATTGTTGGTTGTTTCTATTCGGCAATTGCAAACCAGGAGCACGGTATTAAAAATATCTATATTTGATTAATTGTTTAATAGTAGTTAAACATGGGGACTGGGGTTGAGCAGTGGTTGAAACGTAGTGATTAAATTAATATATTTTAATTATATATTAACTGTTTTGAATAATAAATATAAAAAATAATAAAAATTGATTTCGAACAAAAAGACTATAAGACTGAAATATATAGAGTAAAAATAATTAGTAAATATATCAACTAGTTGAACTTTTTAAATTATCAATAATAAAATAAAATTTTTTAGACTTAACACTAAAAAATGTCAACAGCTAAAACATTTATTTTTAAGGAAAAAAAATCCTTATGTCTTTTTTAATGATTTCTTCATATTGGCATTTTGACAGGTGTTTGTGATTTAATTACAAGGGCATGATGATAAACTCAATATTGGTTTCTACTTTCCGTGGTATAAGAAAAAGAACTTTAATACTGGTTTCCCAAAATAAAATACCATTCAATTCAGTGCAAAATATAAGATAAATTTTATCAATTTGCTTTTATTAAAAAATTAGTTAAAATCAATTTAACAATAAATATGTAAGGCATGTATTTTTTTTAAAAAAATATGCCCTTATTAATTAAGAGATTAAGTAAAAGATACAATAAATAAATTAAAGAAGAAAGAGAATATATGTTAGGGGTAAAATTAAAAAAACTTATTGAATGCTTAGACAAAAAATAAATATTATCTTATAAAAAAATCCAGTCCTCTAACAAAATTTATTTTATATTTCAAACCGGAGGAAATATATATAAAGAACTTCTACCACTTTAGGAACAACATTGGACGTATCCAAAAAGTCATTTCATACACGCTTGCGTGACAAGAACAAAAGTCTTTTTCTGTCTTTTCAGCATGAGATCTATTTTAATTTTTGAAGAACTCGGAAATTTCCATTTCTTGCACAAGATCATATTATATACTTTACAGGCGACTTCAATGTAAAGCGTATGAATTCTTTTGAGTGGCTGGCGGTGCTAAAATTCTTCGCTAATTGAGCTATCCCTTCCAAATCTTGAAGTTTCTCATACGTTTCAGTAGGAATGACCAATTTATTTTTCTCTTCCGCTATGACAAGAACTGCTTATCTCCTTCTTATTCTTAATATAAAAACTAGATAACTAATTCAGAACTATTAAAAAAATTAGTTAAATTGATTATTTGTAATATGTG
Source organism: Neltuma alba (assembly GCF_004799145.2). Lineage (NCBI taxonomy): Eukaryota > Viridiplantae > Streptophyta > Magnoliopsida > Fabales > Fabaceae > Neltuma > Neltuma alba. The sequence continues at coordinate 1,071 of NW_021637626.1, read as the reverse complement.
TTGGCTTTTCTAGACTATCCTATTTAATTATGTGTATTGTACCTTTTGCTGTCAATGGAGATCTTTTGGGGAAAAAGTTACAAATTTGGGAGAGAATGTGTACACAGTACGAGAATTTTTTTACCCTTTCCCATTCAGACACCATGAACCAACTGCGTTGGGCTTCTCTCCGTTGCCCTCCTTTTCCTGGTGCCCTCCCCTCCCCACAACTACGCCGTTTTGGGTAGAAAATGGGCTTCAATGCTTTTTTTTAAAATAAGATTTATTATTTTAAAGTATTTTTCAATAACACCCCATAATTTAAAATAATTTTTTGATTTACTCGGCATCATAAAATTTTTTTTTAATAACATTCAGTTTCTCAAAAATACACTCAGCACTTGGTGTTAATGGAGCCCAGAATTATTTTAGGATACTACAAAGTGTTTTAGAGTACTTAATATATCAAAAATTATTTTAAGATTCTTGGTGCTCCTGAAAAAAATATTTAAGAGTGTTGAGTATATCTTTAGGATACTCTGTTATTAAGAAATAGTTCATGGTACTGCCAAAAATTATTTTTGGGATACAGGTGCTTTTGAAAAAATAATTTAGATGCTTAAAATAGAATATTAAGTACTACTAAAAAAATATTTTTGTGTGTTGAGTATATTTCATGATACCAGGTCGAGGTGTTAGTAGAAAAATACTTTATAATGCTTAGTATATCAAAAAATTATTTTAAGATATTGGATGTTGTTAAAAAATATTTTAAGATATTGAGTACTACCTCCGGTCCTTAATATAAGACTCTGTTTGACTTTTATTTTGGTCATAAATATAAGACTCCAATCCACTTTGTCTCAAATATTTATACATTTTTTTTCAAAGTAGCCATTCTAATAATGATAGTTCTAGTCAATGTACTTGATTAGTAAGGATTTTTTAGGAAAGACAACACTTATTTAAAACAAATAACTAACTCAACTTACTTCTTTAATCTCCTCAAATTAGTCAACTGGTTCTTATAATTAGGACAGGAGGTAGTATTATTTAAAAAAAATTTAAATTTTCCCACCAAAAACTTTCACA
>NW_021637625.1:0-39808 GCF_004799145.2 Neltuma alba | reverse complement strand
TTCGAAATTTAAGGACCCAATCTGGGATTTGGTTATATTCCAGGGCTTTTTCTGGGATTTCCCTAATTTTTGTATATAAGATCAATTTTCCTTTGGACCTATAAAAGCCAGAATGTATAGTAAATTTTAAAGGTAAGGTATTTAATTATATATATATTTTTACATATCCACTCACGTGTATTTGGAAGGCACGTGAATAGGAAAGGAAAGGAGAAATAATTAGCAATAAGTAAGCTAAAAAGGAAAAAGAAATTTGGAGCTCAAAGAGCCATATGTAGTTTTATTGATTTCACGCGCAAATTTTTGATTTTTTTAGTTTATATTAAATTTGATAAGAAATCGCATATGGGGTTTACAATTCTAGGTTCATACTAAAATTTTGTCCGACGTCTTGTGCGTAAAAGTCAAACTTCAGAGCAACAAATATCTATTCCAATTTCAATTATCAGAATTAAGTTATTCATTTCTGGGCTAAGAAAAATAAATGAAATTAATTTACTTTGACTGCGTGAGTGAGTGTGTCTGTGTATACTCCTTCAATGATTAACAATGATATAAAATAAATTATAATAAGTTATTTTATTTATAAGTCATAGCATAGGATTTGGTTTGTTGGGGAAAACATTTTTAAAATAAAAAATCGCTGAGCTCTTGGCGTTCAATATTACTTCACTCCTAATTATAAGAGCTAGTTGACTAATTTGAGAAAATTAAAGAAAGAAATTAAGTTAGTTATTTGTAATAAATAAGTATTATCTTTCTTAAAATATCCTTGCTAATCAAGTGTATTGACTAGAACTACTATTATCAGAGGGACTACCTTGAAAAAAATGCATAAATATGAGAGACAAAGTAGATTATGGTCTTATATTTAGGATCAAAATAAAAGTCAAACAAGGTATTATATTAAAAATCGGAAGTAGTATTTTTATAGTAATAGCCTCGTGTCTTCCCTAGCACGTACCAAATTTAAAAGGATCTAAGCACATAACAGCTTATACCTGTGGCATTTTCTTATTCACAATGTTAAAAGAAAAGATGTAGTGAAAAATATCCAGTAATTCAACTTGGTTTTGGAAATTGAAAAAGATAAGAATGAGAAAAAAATTGGACAAAAGAAACAAAGTGACTTAGAGAAATCTTTTTTGTCGATAACCTCAAACCAACCAATCAAATATTGATTAATACGTCGATCGAACACTACTTGAAAACAGCTATTCTGCTCAGAAATGTAAGGCAGGTAACATGATGTGGAGAAATTGGATTCATGACACGATTTCTATTGAAAAGACTGCAGGAAGATTTGGAAATATTAGTAGTAGACTTGACAATAAGAAATATCATGTGTGGTTATCAATTTTTCAAGGCATTTAAATTATTGCTTGCTTCATAGATCAACGTATGATATATAATTGATGTTGTTATAGTATGAACTGAACATAGAAGGTCTAAATGATAATTTATAGGATATTTTTCTTAATTTTAAAATTGCATTCCCAGAAAACATCTAATTGAATGAAAAAAAAATCGTTTGATTTATTCTGATCTTTACAATTGAATTGGTTGTAGAAATTGGAAAAGAAGATAAGAATGGAAAATGATATGAAAATAAATGCATTAATATTCTAGTTTTTCCTCTAAAAGATAGAAGACTTGGAAGTATTAGAAGACTTAACCATAGAAAAAATATATGGTTATACTAAAAGATGGAAGACTTGACCATAGAAAAAAAATATTGTTATAGATTTTTTAGACATTTAAATGTTTGTGCAATGGAAAATGATATAACAATGAATGCATTAATATCCAATTTTTCCTCTAAAAGAAGGGAAGACTTGGAAGTATTAGAAGACTTGACTATAAAAAAAAAAATGGTTATAGATTGTTTAGACATTTAAATCTTTGTGTCATGGAAAATGATATGACAATGAATAATGCATTAATATTCCAATTTTTCCTCTAAAAGAAGGGATGACTTAGAAGTATTAGAAGACTTGACCATAAAAAAAATATGGTTATAAATTTTTTAGACATTTAAATCTTTGTGTTTGGACTAGTTAATGCAATTTGGTAGAAAATGATGTTCGGAAAAATTGGCAAAATCTCTTCCACCAAAAGAAATGCAAAGGGATGATAACAACGGAAGTTGCTCCTTGGTGGGTTTCATTAATGAGCAGAGACTGAAATTGAATATAATTTGGACGAAGACTTTATAAGCTTTCTGGGTTGGGCATTAATAAAATCTAGTTGACTAACTTGAAAAAATTAAAGAAGTTACAAAAAACATCTAAGACTTTTGTTTCAAGATTTATATATGATTGTTTGCAGTTTCTCTGTAACACCATATCATTGATGTTGTTATAAATCATAATATGAGCTGAATATAAAAGGTTTAAATAATAATTCATACAATATTTTTCTTATTTTGAAAGCTAAAAGTCGTATTCACATAAATCCTCTAATTGAATGAAAAAAAATCATTAATTTGTTACTTAAGCAACTTTTATCTTTTGAAACATTCAAACAATGTGGTTGTGAAAATGGAAAAGAGAATACGAATAGAAAATGATATGAAAATGAATGTATTAATATTAAAATTTCATTTGTTTTGTTAGTTCAACATCTAATATAATCTGAATTTGAGTGGCATGATTTTGTGGTATGTTAAATTTGGAGTGAAGATAATGAATGAATGCCAACTTTCTACGATAAATTTTTATTTTTTTGCCAACCTACATTAATGCATTAGAATTAAAGAGAGTTGAAGAAACCATAAATGATTAAATTTAAAGGTCAGCTAAATATTTTGTATATAAGATCAATTTTCCTTTGAACCTATAAAACCCTGAATGCATAGTATATTTTAAAGGTAATGTATTTAATTTTGTTATACACACACCCAGAAACACATCAACTCAAGTTTATTTGGAAGGAATGTGAATAGGAAAGGAAATTAAAGGAGAAATTCGCAAGCAATAAATAAGCTAAAAATAAAAGAGAAAAGTTGGAGTTCGAAGAGGCCATATGTAATTTTATGGAGTTCACACGCAATTTTTTTTTCTTTCTGGTTATATTAAATTCTAGAAGAAATTGTACATAAGACTTATTATTTCGGGTCATACTAAAATTTTGTGCAAATTTTTATACATAAAAGTCAAACTTCAGAGCGCGAATGTTTATTCAAATTCAATTATATCAATTAATTTATTCATTTCTGGACCAAAACAAAATGAATAAAATTAATTCACTCTGACTCAATATCTGAGTAAGTGTACTCCTTAATTAAAAATAAATTTTATAATAATTTATTTTATTTTAAGTCATAAAATAGTATTGATTATTCTATTATAAGTTGCCACTCAAGGAGCCCATATAGGATTTGTTTTGTTTGCAAACATTTTTAAATAAAAAAAAATCACCGAGCTATTGGCCTTCAATATTTTATATATAATTGTCTTCAGTTTTTCTCTAACACCCACTAACTTTAGAAGGATTTGAATATATGATAGATGATAAGAGATGATAAAAAAATCTTTTACCAAAGAAAATTGAAAGAGATGATAAGAATGAAACCTCTGGTGAAATTATTAATGAGTAAAGGACTGAAACTGTGTATAATTTGAAGCGAAGACTTTTAAAAGCGTTATGTGGACAATCTCTTCAATATGTTACATACATTCTATTTTTCTTTAATTTTTCAATCACCTTTTTTACCGGAAAAAAATTAAATAAAAGTAAAATACAATGACATCCTTTCTCTAATTTATTAAAGATCACCTCTATTTTCAAAAGAAACACTATACAGTCGGACTTTTAATGCCGTCAAGAACATTTCATTAAAGATTCCAAAATACTTAATTTTACTATTTGTCATTATGTGAACATTTTAAATTTATTAATCTGACCCTACAATCTTTTGTTTTGTACAGATAAGTATCTTTTTATTAGAGATAATTCTATTTGAAGTACTGTAAAGCATTAAATGTGGACCTTCTTCTAGTAGAGATTTGAACATTAATTTATTATAGGAAAAACCATATTGGAGGTACCTATACTTTTTTCAATTTTCAATTTGGTCCTATGTGTTTTTTGTTCTTAACTAAATCTTTATTTTTCCTCTGTTAACATCATTAATCTTATGTAGAGACTAAAAATATCAATAGAACAAAGTTATAAGAGCTAATGTTGTTAAAAGATAAATTAAATGTTTAATTAAAGAGAAAAAAACACATAGGTACCAAATTAAAAATTGAGAGAAAGTATAGTACCTCAATATGGTTTTCCCTTTATTTATTATGAAAAACTAGCATCTTCTGTTGGATATAACCCCGTTGGTTGACCTTATAATCTAATTGTCTCCTATCTATTGTATTTTTTAAAATCTTTGATGTTTTGAAAAGTTATATGCAAGTTTTTTTTTTTTTAAGTAGATGTAAACTTAAATTTGAGGCCACACTCAAAGATTTGTAAATTTTCTATCCGCGTCTTGGCTTCAAAAACTTTCTACTTGAAAAAGACTTTGTGATGCAAAAATGAATTTTTATTTCAAGATATTATATATAAATATATAGCTGAAATCAAAATATAGAGAATACATTAATTTGCTCATTTTATAGCTAAAATAAAAAATTTGATTTATGTGTGAATTATTTGTAAACACTCTAATTCGAAATTAAAAACATCCCCAAAACGATTGTTTCAAGATTTATATGATTGTGTACAGTTTTTCTATAACACGACATGTCATGTTGTTATAGCATGAATTGAATATAAAAGTTGGAAAAGTTATTTTATTTATAAGTAATAAAAGGAAATGAGTAATCATCAAGCAATAAATAAGCTAAATAGAATTATGGCAAAAAAAAAAGCTAAAAAATAATAAAATGGAAAAGTTGGCGTCCGAACGGAATTATTATGATTTTTTTGGGTTATGTTAAATTTTATAAAAAAGGTTATTATTTTCGGGTCATACTAAAATTTTGTCCAATTTCTTATCCAAGAAAACCAAACTTCAGAGCAAAATATTTATTCAAATTTCGATTATCTGAATTAATTTATTCACTTCTGGACTAAAACAAAAATAAATAAAATTAATTCACTTTGACTTCACTACGTGAGTGCGTATTTGTATACTCCTTATATTCCTTTTATAATCAATAACAATATACAATATAAAATTTGTCATAAGTTATTTTATTTATAAGTAATAAATAGTGATGATTATTTTTTAAGCTCCATACCATTCATGGAGCTCATACAGGATTTGTTTTGTTGAAAACATTTTAAAAATAAAATAAAATCACTGAGCTATTATTAGCCTTCAATATTTTTACAAATAATAGTCTCCAGTTTTTCCCTAACACCTGCTAACTTCAAAAGGATTTAAATATATAATATCTGTGGTATTTTCTTATTCATGGCACGACTTTCTATTGAGAAGACCGGAAGACTTGGAAATATTAGTGGACTTGATAATAAGAAATACTATGCCGTCATCAATTTTTTGAGGCATTTAAGTTTTGGTTTATCTTAGATTTTCCAATGTATGTGTGTCAGTGCGTGTGTCTATATACAATCACATGCACGCGCGCGCATATATAATTTAAAGACTTCATTGAGGCCGTCATACTCAAACTCACTTGCTACAATGGCTAGGTTTGTCATTGTGACAGATTAATTATGGAATTGTAATAGAAATTAGTGACAGGACAATTCCGTCACTACTTCTGTTACAAAATGTTCTGTGATGATAGTTAGTGACGAAAATTAATATCAGAATTTTTTCGTCACTAATCATTTAAAATAGAATTAACAATAGATTTATGATTAAAATTCTAATTTGTTACTAATTTAATGATAGAAATTTTCTGTCACTAAATTCTGTTACTAATTTTAGTGATGGAATTTGTAACAGAATAAATTTCATTACTAAATTTCGTCATTAATCCCTGTTTTTTTTTGTAGTGCTAAGATTTTATATTTAGAACCAAATTTAATTTTCAGCTAATTCTTATATTAAATATGAGAGGTATTGCATTATAAATCTTTTAATGCTTGTTGTGAAAATTTAGAAGAACATTTAAAGGAAACTTCGTCTAAAAAGGACTAAAGAGGGGAGAGACCCAAAACGCACATGAGCAGGCTGGATTCTCTCCGCTTTTCATGCTAACCATTAGATTAAAATATGAATAGTCCATATTTTATATTTTATAAAATTATTTAAAAAATGTTACATGTTCATAAAACAAATAAATAAAATTAAACTAAATTTAGCCATGGTAATTTTAAACAGTAATAAAAATTTATAAAATTAGTTTATGAAATATGAAATTTGCAGCATTTGAACTTTAATGATGAAAAAAGGGTGAAGGGAATTGGAGAGAAACTAAAATCCCATTTGAGACTAACAAGGTTGGGTTTAGCGGGATGGGCTAGTTTCTCACAACATGACGAATTAAGGTTCGAATCCCTGTTATGATGGATGCCCACATTTAGTACTTGATAATACCTTAAATAAAATTGCCTCTAATAGAAAATGCTTATACTTTAGGGGGAAAAAAAATCCCATTTGAGGATCAGCCAAGAGATGATATTCGGACTCATCAACACCTACCAGACTTATTAATGGGACTGAGTCTAGCGGAAGGGAATGATCTCTTATAACGCGGCAAATCAAGATTTAAATCGCTATTGAAAAAGATGTCCATATTTAATATCCTATAATGTTTCAAATAAGACTGTCTTTAATAAGAAGATACCTATACAAAAAAAAAAAGGACCAAACTCCAACTAACATCATCATCACCATTTTGCTGGCTGGCTTTCAGTCGAACTAACAGGGACTACACAGTCAAGAGTCAAGCTCAGATTTTCCCTCAATCTCACCCACTGCACTGTACTGTTACTCTCTCGAATTTCATCTTGATCTCTCTGTCTCACCCAATCTCTCTCCATCTCGCAACATCCCTCAGCATCCTAATTCATCTATCACATTTTCTTCTTGATTTCTCTTCTCTCATAGTTGTGTTGATGGCTTGGTTCTTGGATGTAGCTTGGTGAACTGTACTGAAAACCATGACCAGCTAAATCTTCCAGCTCTCTTCAGAGTTTAGACTGAAGCTCGAGCCTCTGCTATGAAAAGGAATCCTTTAGTTTATCTTCTATTCCTTGATATATGTTTCACAATTATTTGTCCAGGTTATATATAGATGATTAGTTGTGACTCTAAAGGCAGATTTGTGATTTCATATATGAAACGGTTGATGAACATTTGATTCAGACTTGTGATTGTATTAGAATTGTGGCTGAGCCTTTATTGTTTTTGTAGATTCCATTGTTCATTTTATTTTTGTTGGAATTTATTTATATGATTGAGTTTTACTGGAACAGAGCAACACATTATTTTATTTTGCTGGGATATGAATCCGAATGCATCACTTTGTCTAAGCAAGCCGGGGAATTGAGCATGTGGTGCTATTGATTTGTTGTAGTATTACAGGTAGTTTGGTGCAGTAAATGGGTTGCACTATAGTCTGAATAGTACTCAGATGAAGCAGAGTGAGCCATTGCATATTGTTTGATTTATTTCATTATTTTACACTCATTTATACTTAAAATTCGTAAAGAAAAATCAAATAAACAACTAGAAAAGTTTGATAGTTTGGCTTGGATAGTATAATCACATGCATCCTCCTAGTTGACTTGTGCTTGTCATTTTTAACTAATATCCTAAATAAATAATTAAGCTCCTCAAGAGCTCAAGAGATTCAATACCTAGATTGGCATTGCTCTATCGCATTTTCTAGTGACGAGTGACATCAGTGTCCTTATTACATGGATTGCTATTTACTATATATGATGTTGTATGGAATTTTGCTTTGGATTCGGCTATGTACTTGTAATTGGATATGTATTACCCATAGTCCTTAATATAAGAGTAAACAACTAATTGGCGAATATTAAAAAAAATTAGTTAAGTTAGTTATTTGTAATAAATGAGGGTTATCTTCCCTAAAATAGCCAATGAAAACCCTTTAATATGTGTGATTATCATAGGAACTATTTTGAAAAATGAATAAATATGGGAGACAAAGTGAGTTAAGGTCTTATATTTAATGACAAATCAAATCTTCAACTAGTTTATACTACTTCCGGTTTTTAATATAAAAGCTAGTTGACTAATTTGAGTAGATTAAGAAAACTAGTTAAGTTAATTATTTATAATAAATAAATACTCCTCCGGTCCTAAATATAAGACCCTAATATAAAGGTCTTATATTTAGGATCGGAGGAGTATTATCTTTCTTAAAATATCTTTGCTAATTATGTTTATTAGCTAGCACCGCCATTTGATAAAACATCTATATATGCAATTACTACAAGAACTATCTTAGAAAAATAAATAACTATGAAAAGCAACGTGAATTGAAATCTTATATTTAGAATCAAATTAAATGTCAAACTAATTCTTATATTAAGAACAGATGTAGTATTTAGGACTCAAAATAGTATTTTATATGACACTGTCATTGTTCTTTGGGAGGGACTTATAACATCCCGGATTTTGAGTATAAACGTGTAAGAATTAGCTTGAAATGGATAAGATATTGGACTCCAGTCAGCAACAGTCCCATAAATGCACAAGTTGAAGGGACAAGAATGGCGGACAAGAAAAGCACAGCCAAACACTGCCTTGCGAGTGTCCTCGCCGGGGTAGCCATGGCCGTTCAATTATTGAGCTCACCCGAAGCAGCATGGCTTCCTTCCCCAACTAGTTTGGCGTTCTTTTATAATTCCGGTCCCTACTCTTTAATTAATTTATCTCCATCTATAATATTATTTTACTTTATTATTCTTTACTAATCTGTTTGGTATTATTACGTGATTGTTGGGATTCAATTATTGACCACATGTTGCACATTTTTCCACATATTTGAGCTTTTCTTGAGATTTGATGTATCGTATCTCCCCACTTGCTCACAAACCTACAGTCTGAATAAAATTAACTTTTAAATTCTAATGTTAGTTGTTTCGACAAGCAGGGATCCTTACAATAATCACAATTCAAGATAATTACTCTTCCAGTCCTAATTATTGAATTAATTTTGATCCTAAATATAAGACTTATTTATATATTTATCAATTTTTTCTAAATTATTTTCATAGATATTTCCTCAAAAAGAGGTTATTATGAAAGATGATTATTGTATTCGTTACTGTTTCAAAGGTTTTACTTCTCTATCACTCGGTGAGGGAAACAAGTCTCTCATGAAGGATAAAAGAAAAGCTAAAAGTTTGGACCTACACTGACAGAGAAAATATATTATAATTAACAATATTCAGCATAAATGACAGAGGCAACCGCCCTCGTGATTCAAAGTGACACATGCAATAATATCTGACATCTTCATCACATATGGTCACATGGATCAATTAAAGTTTATTTTGATCATTAATATCAATCCTATGAAATTATATAATTATTCCTTTTTTTTATAAAATGTTCTTACCAAATTCAAAAAAGTTGTAAGTTATTACATAACTCAATAGTAAATTACAGAGGATAAGTGTCGAATTATTGCATCATATACCTTTAAAAATTTCATACTGGCTTTTCGCTTATATGAAAAAAACATTTGATATATAATATTGGAAAACTTGATGCAAATACGGCACTCCACACTTATATTTTGCAGTTTATCATTGACTGTATGATAAAATGCAATTGATCTTTGAAAATTTAAGAAAAAACAAACTTGTTAGTCCTTACAGTTTCATATATTTTTAATCAGGCTTTTGTAAAAAGAATTTTATATTGAGTACTTATAGTTTTTTCAATTATAAATAATATCATTATGCTCATAATCTATTAATTACAACGATGTGGATGATGGCATATAGGTTGTCACAAATTAAAAATAATAATTTTTTTAAAAAATAAAATGATGGGATAAAATTTATTTATTGTATTTGCGGATAAAAAAGAAAGAAACAATACGATTAAAGTGATGAAAGAAGTGAGGAAGGCAGAATGTTGCGAAGGCAAAGCAAAACTGTGACTGCATTGGTAGCAGCAAGAGCTCCAAATGTGTCAATGCTTCTTCTCCGCTCTTTCCCGCCATATCTGATATCCCTCTTATCACTACCACTGGAATCGCATTCGACAAGCTTGTCTGCAATCAAACACATCCATTGTATTCTCTACTAATTATATACTATCCCAAGTCCTTAATATAAGACTCAACTGACTAATTTGTAGAGATTAAAAAATTACTAAATTATTTTAAAGTATTTATATTCACCAACAATAAAATCAAAGGGTGAGTTTGGGAGCAACTGTAATATTGCTGCAATGTAAGGTCACAGGTTGAAATCCTAAAATAGCTTCTTTGCTTGCTTGCAAGAATAAGACTGTGTACATCCATCCCTTTCTAGACCCACCACTTGGTAGAGTCTTGTGCACTATTATGTTATACTACCTCCGATCCTTAATATAAGATTTTGTTTGACTTTTATTTTGGTCCTAAACATAAGACCTCAATTTATTTTATCTCTATATTTATCCACTTTTTTCAAGATAGTCACTGTAGTAATGGTAGCTCTAGCTAATACACGTGATTAGCAAGGGTATTCTAGGAAAAAAAAATACCTATTTATTATAAATAACTAACTTAACAAACTTTTTTAATCTACTGTCAACTAGCTCTTATATTAAAAACCGAAAGTAGTATATATATAATCCCTCACACCAAGTATATGCATGTGTTTCAAAAGTGTGTGTGCATGTATACACACTCACACACGTATATGTATGTATATCATGAAGATTGTAGGGGATGAAAGTGGTGAAGAATACTGACCATGACTATGGCGAAACTCTCCATATCAACAGAAGAAACTTGAAATGTTTGGAACAGGAAATCTCTGTAAGCTTCATTGTCGACATATACGTCGGCTGATGTGCCATTCACACCAACCACTAACTTGGGACTACGTGGAGACAAAAGCTCGAGTTTATACAACGTTCTAGCTGTATTCTCTGTCACAAATTACACTAGCTATCAGTTTCTCACTTCCGTATAATCTGTTATCAAGAGGGTTGAAAAGGATAATGAGACTTATAAAGGTAATATTTTACGAATACACAGTAATCCTTCTAGTCCTAAATGTAAGAATTTGTATAAAAGAGTCTATTTTGACTATAAATATAAGATTTCAATCCACTTATTTTATTATTTAATGACCAATACTTTTATGTCCGTTAAATATCACTACAGCTCCAAGGAATTCATTGTTCATCTGCAAGTAGGCCAACGGAAAGGAAACGTGCCAAGTTGTTAAGAAAAAGACACGAATAGTCACAGCTTAAAGTCAATAATAGGTGGGGCCTTACTTTGTTTTCTTCTCACCATTTGCGTGTAGATCTAAAATGATTTCTCGGATCCATTCTGTTCTGCAATTAGGATTCATGGGCCTCTATAAATCACAGAATTTTTGAAGAAACATCATCAAGATATGCATTGCTTCTGGTTCTTATTATAAGATCTTTTTAGAAAAAAAAATGTAGTCCTTTTTATGGTATCCTATGGTGGTTTTAACGAGTATTTAAATATTTTTTTCATATATATATCTACATTTAATAAAGGTGGTGAGAGAGTCGAAATTAATATGATATTAAAATTTAGCATAGTTAATGAGTTGAAAATTATTTAAATTTTATGACAAATTTAATATTTTTGACTATTTTTATTAGTTTATGTAAATTAGTCAGCGGTCTCTTATAATATAATAAAAACCAAAAGGAGTATGAGTCATAGAATAACTTTATTATTATTTTAAGTTAAGAAAAGAAAAAACCATTGGGCTTTAATACTTTTTGTTTCTTTTTAACTGATTTTTTATACGTTTTCCTCATCAATTTTTTTATCTTTTAAAATGTAAAATAAAAAAAATGAGAATTAATGTTTAAATTTTAATCATATTTTAAAAGACGAGTAAAAACTTAAAAATAACAAAAAAGAAAGAATACAAATATGAATCTCTTTAATTTTTAGTTAGCATAGGAGCAGATGTAGTAAAGTGTACAAGTTTTGTGAAAAATTCTCTGATAAATTCTAGATAGTCGAGTTATATAGGCTTCTAATTAAACCATATAAAAATGTGGCAAAATGGTATGCACTCGAAAAGTCGTCATACTCCTTCTTGTCAATTGATTAGAGCGGTGCCTCAAATTTCGCGAGGGATGACCAAATAAATTTCCTTTAAGTTAATTCTTAAACTTTCCTCTAAATTGAGCTACTAGCTATCAATCCACAAATGAAACTAAAGTAAATATAAAACAAAGCCAAAATTCATTTTTCTAACAAACATTTGCAGCAAAAGATCAACTAACTAGAAATACAAAAATAACATTGCACACAACTTTTATTAGAGCTTCTGTAACTAAGAAGATGTTTTATTAGAATTAACTCGAAACATTGAAACCTCGATACATTAATCAAGAAGAAACATGAGCATGCTCATGGCACACTTATTCCAAGGAAAACAAAGAGTACAAATTATTAGTATTATTATTATTGTTCTTCTTTTCTAAGCAGTATTAATTGAAACTAATTCCATATTTGGGCGACTTATCAGGAGTGAACAAACCAAAATGCCTCTCAGTTGGTGGATCTGGCTTTTTGTTTTCATCAAACATGGCAAACAAGTACGTCTTAATAGGCCCATTATGTTTTGGAGTCCGGATCCCTCCCTTGACGTGTTTAATCAAATTCTGATAGTAAGTGCGCGCATTATTGACGTTGGCCCCTTTAGCTCCTCCATCCGAAGGCCACCCACTTTCAGAAACAACAACCTGCAAATTTGGTGCTCCTATCTTCTCAAGAGCATAATATATAGAATCCAACATTGCATCAAACAAGTTTTGATAACCTGCTGGGTCATTTGTTCCTTGTTTGAACAAAGCAAAGTCAAGATGAATGGGGCTACTTGGCGGACTGTAGGCAAAATAGGGATACACATTAGCGAGAAGTGGTGATCCATTGTTGACAAGGAAATCGATGATGGGCTTTATGTATGTAGTTGCAGGATCCTTAAACTTGCCATTCCTGGGTGGGTAAGTGTTTTCAAGTAGATCCATTTTGATTGCTGTAGAGACCTTAACTTTGCCTTGCAAATTTGCTGCAGAAATTGCCTTCTGAATGTTTTGCATTCCACGTAGAATATACTTTGCTTCTCCGTCACTAGGACTAATCTCATTTCCCACAGCAATGTACCTGATGTTCACATCTGAGTAGGCTACTACAAAATTTTTAACCCAACGATTGGCATATGCAGGATCAGATAGTGAGGAAAGATTTTCCTTAGCCACATCAAGCAACACTTCAATGTTCGAACGTCTTAGGGCTTTAAGGGCTTGTTCATCTGGATAGTATATGCGCATCCCTCCAATGCCATGGGATTTGTACAAGTCTATCACTTCTTGCCTGCTTGGTAGATTATCTCCTTTTACGCCATAACACACTCCAATGGATTTCACAGCTGCATATAATATATAGAACATATTAAACTGGCAATTCTCAAATTGTAAAGGGTCATAAGAGTTTTAAAAAAAAAAATTCTTGAATATAGATTTTCTATTCAAATTTTCATACTCCCGACATATATATGTGAAGTATCGAATATGAGCGAAGAAAAAAAAAATCAATGAGAACGTCAATATCCCATCTGTGATATATTCTTTTAATGAATGCCTCAACCGCTTTTGAACGTTTGATAGTTCTGCAAGAGAAATATTTAGCCAGGTCTAACAATGACCTTTCTATAACTTAGGACAGAATGATGATTAATTATAGTGCCTTGACAGAAAGAAATGTTGTTTTGGTACATCAGAATAAAGGTCCAAATAATAGATTTTAGGAATACTTGAACAGAATTTGTTAGAATATATGCATCAGTATATAGATAGATAGAGAGAGAGAGAGAGAGAGAGAGAACGGACCTGTAAATTGCAGTGCAATGGACGATAGTATCAGAAGAAGCAGTACTATGGAAGACATGATTTTGCCTAACTTTCGTATTCCTTCGAAGTTATTTATGGTATATTTTGTGCACTTCAAGGCAGCATTTATACATAGCGAATAGGGTCTGGCAGGTCCCACTTCAATTAATGGCAAAGATTAAACTATACATCCGTCAATTACGTCTCAAAGGGAAAATGTATGGCATTTCACTTTGAATTCCCTCAACTATACATTTCTGAATTAATTGTTCTTCTGCAACTAGCTAGGCTGCTTGACGGAGGAAGAGGCCAAAGTCAGTGATGTGTGGGGAATTTCTTTGTTTTCTTCCTCCCAAGTTGCATGCATAATATAAACTAAAATAAATTGTTGGTTGTTTTCTATTCGGCAATTGCAAACCAGGAGCACGGTATTAAAAATATCTATATTTGATTAATTGTTTAATAGTAGTTAAACATGGGGACTGGGGTTGAGCAGTGGTTGAAACGTAGTGATTAAATTAATATATTTTAATTATATATTAACTGTTTTGAATAATAAATATAAAAAATAATAAAAATTGATTTCGAACAAAAAGACTATAAGACTGAAATATATAGAGTAAAAATAATTAGTAAATATATCAACTAGTTGAACTTTTTAAATTATCAATAATAAAATAAAATTTTTTAGACTTAACACTAAAAAATGTCAACAGCTAAAACATTTATTTTTAAGGAAAAAAAATCCTTATGTCTTTTTTAATGATTTCTTCATATTGGCATTTTGACAGGTGTTTGTGATTTAATTACAAGGGCATGATGATAAACTCAATATTGGTTTCTACTTTCCGTGGTATAAGAAAAAGAACTTTAATACTGGTTTCCCAAAATAAAATACCATTCAATTCAGTGCAAAATATAAGATAAATTTTATCAATTTGCTTTTATTAAAAAATTAGTTAAAATCAATTTAACAATAAATATGTAAGGCATGTATTTTTTTAAAAAAAATATGCCCTTATTAATTAAGAGATTAAGTAAAAGATACAATAAATAAATTAAAGAAGAAAGAGAATATATGTTAGGGGTAAAATTAAAAAAACTTATTGAATGCTTAGACAAAAAATAATATTATCTTATAAAAAAATCCAGTCCTCTAACAAAATTTATTTTATATTTCAAACCGGAGGAAATATATATAAAGAACTTCTACCACTTTAGGAACAACATTGGACGTATCCAAAAAGTCATTTCATACACGCTTGCGTGACAAGAACAAAAGTCTTTTTCTGTCTTTTCAGCATGAGATCTATTTTAATTTTTGAAGAACTCGGAAATTTCCATTTCTTGCACAAGATCATATTATATACTTTACAGGCGACTTCAATGTAAAGCGTATGAATTCTTTTGAGTGGCTGGCGGTGCTAAAATTCTTCGCTAATTGAGCTATCCCTTCCAAATCTTGAAGTTTCTCATACGTTTCAGTAGGAATGACCAATTTATTTTTCTCTTCCGCTATGACAAGAACTGCTTATCTCCTTCTTATTCTTAATATAAAAACTAGATAACTAATTCAGAACTATTAAAAAAATTAGTTAAATTGATTATTTGTAATATGTGTTGGCTTTTCTAGACTATCCTATTTAATTATGTGTATTGTACCTTTTGCTGTCAATGGAGATCTTTTGGGGAAAAAAGTTACAAATTTGGGAGAGAATGTGTACACAGTACGAGAATTTTTTTACCCTTTCCCATTCAGACACCATGAACCAACTGCGTTGGGCTTCTCTCCGTTGCCCTCCTTTTCCTGGTGCCCTCCCCTCCCCACAACTACGCCGTTTTGGGTAGAAAATGGGCTTCAATGCTTTTTTTTAAAATAAGATTTATTATTTTAAAGTATTTTTCAATAACACCCCATAATTTAAAATAATTTTTTGATTTACTCGGCATCATAAAATTTTTTTTTAATAACATTCAGTTTCTCAAAAATACACTCAGCACTTGGTGTTAATGGAGCCCAGAATTATTTTAGGATACTACAAAGTGTTTTAGAGTACTTAATATATCAAAAATTATTTTAAGATTCTTGGTGCTCCTGAAAAAAATATTTAAGAGTGTTGAGTATATCTTTAGGATACTCTGTTATTAAGAAATAGTTCATGGTACTGCCAAAAATTATTTTTGGGATACAGGGTGCTTTTGAAAAAATAATTTAGATGCTTAAAATAGAATATTAAGTACTACTAAAAAAATATTTTTGTGTGTTGAGTATATTTCATGATACCAGGTCGAGGTGTTAGTAGAAAAATACTTTATAATGCTTAGTATATCAAAAAATTATTTTAAGATATTGGATGTTGTTAAAAAATATTTTAAGATATTGAGTACTACCTCCGGTCCTTAATATAAGACTCTGTTTGACTTTTATTTTGGTCATAAATATAAGACTCCAATCCACTTTGTCTCAAATATTTATACATTTTTTTCAAAGTAGCCATTCTAATAATGATAGTTCTAGTCAATGTACTTGATTAGTAAGGATTTTTTAGGAAAGACAACACTTATTTAAAACAAATAACTAACTCAACTTACTTCTTTAATCTCCTCAAATTAGTCAACTGGTTCTTATAATTAGGACAGGAGGTAGTATTATTTAAAAAAAATTTAAATTTTCCCACCAAAAACTTTCACAAAAAAAAAATCGAGAACGACATAGTTCTAGATAGAGGAGGGTAGGAGAGGAAAGAAGGCAACGTAGAGAAGCCAAACGCGAACGGACTACACGCACAAAGGGCATGTTTAGAATAGTTTATAAATAACTTTTTAATCATAATTTATGGAATATGAGATAAATATATGAGAAAGATTTCATCTCGATTTATGTAAAATAAGTTTATAAGTATTTTTAAATACTTTCACAAACAATCCAAAATCAAAAACCACAATATTAGAAAACTAGTTTTTTGGGCGACACACCGACACATGAGAATGAAACAGATATGTACCACTCCAATCCCAAATCTGACGCAGATAACTTTGCTACTCTGTTATTTATAAATAACTTTGTTTCTATACTCATGCTCTTCTGATTGTAAATGTAAGACTCTTAAGGTGCGTTTGTTATAAAGGATTTGGAGGAGAAGGAAAGGAGGGGGAAGGATTTTAATCATTGCCCTCTCCTCCCCTCCTCAACCTCCCCTCTAAAATTGGGAGGATTTGGAGAGAAAAAGCAATATTTTACTATATTGTGACCATTATGCCTATATTGTCATGTGATGACCATTATACTCATATCTTAAATAAAATAAGAATAAAATTGTCCATGTTAAAATATTTTTTCCTTCCCTCCCCTCATAAACCAAACAAGGTAATATTAAAACTCTTCCCCTCCCCTCTTTTTTTATAAATCCAAACAAAATAATATTAAAATCCCTCTACTCTCCTCCCCTCTCCTTCCTTTCCTCTTATTGAGCCAAACAGATCCTTATACATATTAGTATAAGGGTCTTACATTTAGGACCAGAAAGGTATCACATATCAAACACTAACAAGTATCATCCAAACCGCGACTTTAGAGAAATTTTGGCCATAATGCCATTTTTTTTTTGAGTGGAAAAGGGAAATCAATTAACCAATCAAAGGGAGTCCAGAATAATTACAAAACGGAAAGGACCAAAATAAGAGACAGCAAGCAAACAGCGCAGATCAAGTGGCGAAATTAATGTCAGCAATAAGATCCATAGCTCTATTAGTATGCCTAACGATGGCATCAGTAACAGCAATAATTTCTTCCGGTCGGAAATCTTCTCCAGCAAACAATCGCTTGTTTCGAGCCTCCCAAAGCTTCCAGTTGAGGATGCCAAATCTCAGGATCCAAGTCTTGTTGGCTCGGCATGGGCTTATGTTATGAAGCCACCAATCACCAATTGGTTTCCCCAAGAAGCTGCTGAGGTGCCTCTCAGGAACGAGGCGCTTCCAGCAAGCAACAGCTAGAGGACATTCTCTGAAGATATGGTTTATGTCCTCTGGTCCTCCGTTGCATAAGTCGCAGTTCACATTTTCAGTTAAGTGACGGTGTTTTCGTTCAACATTCGTGAGGAGTTTTCCTTTATAAGCCAGCCATATGAACGATTGAACTCGGTGGGCCCCCGGCCACTTCCAGATTAAGCTCCATTTCTTAGAAACTGGGTCCCAAGAGTCCTCTTCAATGGATTTGTAGGCTGAGGCTACTGAGAAATTGCCCCCCTTATTGGGATTCCAGAAACAAGTCGCTAGTCCATCCCCATGACTGGGAGGGGGGATGCTGGCAATCATGTGGTTGATAAAAGTGGGGAGCAAATCAATGAAAAGCTCCCACCGCCATTGGCCATTGCTGTCTACAAAGTCTGATATTGGTCTTTGGAGACAAGTATCATCAATATCTGAGAAAGCAAGATTTTTAAGAGGCCCAAGATCTCCAACCCAATAGTCGGACCAGAACTTAACTTTCGTGCCATCTCCAATCTTCCACTTGATGCCCAGGGAGGTAATGGACCAAGATCTAGCTATGCTTCGCCATATGTGCGAGCAAGCTTTGGTGTTGAAGCCTTGATTGGTTTCGGGAGCCCAATTATATTTTGCACGCAAAACTTGAACCCATAAGAGCTCAGGCCGGCTTACAAGGAGGAAACCCAGTTTCGATAAAAAAGCATTGTTTTGGCTTTGCATGGATTTCAGACCACAGCCCCCATTTCTAGGTGGTTGACACATTTCTGTCCAGTTGATCAGGCTAATACCTCTATGTTGAGCATCAGAACCCCATATGAAACCTCTTATGATCTGCTCAATTTTGTGGTTGGTAGAGACAGGCAGTAGCGACGTTTGCATGGCATAAAAGGGGATGGAAGACAAGACTGATTTGGCAAGTGTGATTCTACCAGCTAAGGAGAGGGTTTTGGCCTTCCAGTTGGTGAGCTTTTGTTGCAACCTCTCGATTATATATCGGTAAGTCTCTTTGGTGACTCTTGAGTGCAATAAAGGGACACCAAGATACTTTCCGAGGTGCTCAGTCTTTGAGTAGCCTAGTTGTGTACAGATTTCATTTGCTTCTCTCCTGCCAACGTTTTTGGAGAAGAAGATCCTTGTCTTGGCTTCACTTATGGTGTGTCCTGAGGATTGGCAAAATTCTGTCAACGTCTTCTTGATTAATCTAATTTGCCTCGCAGTGGTCGTGCTGAACAGGACAAGGTCGTCTGCGAAGAAGAGATGCGAAAGTTGAGGGCCGTTCCTTCCCATTCTAATAGTGCTCCAGTTGCCACAAGAAACTTCCGAATTAATAGCCTGGGATAACCTTTCCATGCATAACACGAAGATGTAGGGAGAGAGGGGGTCCCCCTGCCGTATCCCTCTACTTGGTTGAAATGAGGTAGATGGTGTTCCATTCCAAAGGACTTGGATTGAGGGGGTGGTGATGCAAGTCATGATAAGTTTGACTAGAGAATCGGGGAACCCAGCATCACGCAGTGTGTCTTCTATAAAATTCCATTTAAGCCGGTCAAATGCCTTCTCAAGATCAACTTTGATGGCCATCCACCCTGTTTTCCCACTCTTCTTTCTCATAGAATGGATTACTTCTTGTGCGATGATAATGTTATCCGTGATGTTACGGCCTGCTATGAAGCTAGACTGATAAGGAAGGATGAGATCAGGCATTAGAGATTTCATGCGGTTTGCAATGATCTTGGTGATGACTTTATAGGCGACAGTGCATAGGCTTATTGGTCTAAACTCTTTAAGTCTTTGGGGTCTCTCAATCTTTGGAATTAGAGTGATCAAAGTTCGGTTATGGAATGCATCAAGAGTCCCGTGCTGGAAGAACTGAGAGATCATGTCACAAAGATTCTTGCCTACCGTGTCCCAGTATTTTTGGTAGAAGAAAGCATGAAGGCCATCAATACCAGGGGCTTTCAGTGGTTTCATGCCAAGAAGGGCTTTCTTGATTTCTTCAGGGTGGACTGTAGCTTCAAGGGAAAGCCAGGCAGAGCTGGGAAGAAGTGGGAACATGCCTCTGTGATTATATGTGACTGGGTCTTCGCTGTCCGAGTAGAGGTTTGAGAAATACTACTTGGTCATGGATATTAGCGTTTGCTCATCTGAAATCCAATCTCCCTCATCATTTCTCAAGGAGGAGATGCGGTTTCTTCTTCTTCTGATTCGGGCTTTCATTTGATAGTAGGAGGTGTTCCTGTCACCTAGGCAAATCCAATCGCTGCGGGATTTCTGGGCCCAAAGGAGCTCTTCATTTAAACATGTGGTTTCAAACTCAAGGCGAAGAGACTCTTCTAGATCGATCAAGTGAGGCGATGTAGGCGATCTTTCAAGATCCCGCTGGATTCTCATAATACGTTTCTGGAGCTGGTGTTTCTGTTTGCCAATGAGACCAAAGACTTCGTTGTTCCAAAGCGAGGCTGCTTGTGTGAATTGATTAATATTTTCTTTGAGACTGATTTCGTTCGACCAATTATCTTTGACTAGTTGTGGAAAGGAGTCATTGTTAGCCCAAGCAGCCAAAAAACGAAAAGGTTTGGTGGAATTACCTGACCGATGAGACGTCCCAAGTTCAATGAGGAGGGGTCTGTGGTCAGAATTAATTTGGGCCAAGTGCAGGATCTTCGAGTTGGGGAAGGTGTGAATCCAGGCTGTGTTGGAGAGGGCTCGGTCCAGACGTGCGAAAGTGAGTCCTCGTCGCCAGGTAAAATGGGGTCCAGAGTAGCCCAAGTCCACTAGATTATTGTTGTTGCAAAAGGCCTGGAAATGAGGGCAGCCCTTCCTCCTTTTTTCTGAGCCACCACGGCGTTCAGTAGAGCTAAGGGTAGCATTAAAATCACCAGCCAGGAGAAGAGGAGCGGAGTTGAAGTAAGAGGTCCTGGTGAGATCAAACCATACCCTTTGGCGGATTTGGCTGTTCGGGTGGGCATAAACCGCGGTGAAGAAGAAGCTTTGCAAATCAGATTTTAGCGTGATCTTTGAGTGAATGAATTGACTGTGGTTTGTGATGACTTCGACTTCGACAGCATCAGTCCATAGAAGCCATATTCCACCAGAAAAACCATTGGCCTCAACACGATGAGAGTAGGCATAACCGATTTTCCTAATTACTTTATCAGCAGTGATTCCAGAAATTCTGGGTTCAACGAGAGCTACTACGTGGGGTCGGTGGTCTCTGATAAAAGACTTCAGCACACTGTGAAATTTGTTGGCGGCAGCGCCTTGACAATTCCAGACAAAAATTGACATGGATAAAAGATGAAGGGTTTAGCAGTCCATGTGAGGCTGGTCCTCGTCAATTTCATCATCATTCGCTTGATCTTCGCATGAACCATCATCCAAGGTGGATTCCGGGAAGTCTAGAGATTTGGTAATGGCCTTGAGCATTTCATCTGCAAGGCTGGGCGGTGGGTCCTTAAAGTGGGGTTTGGGCTTTTTGAGGTGGATGCCCGAGAGGGTTTTGGGGTCTATGTGGGGGGGCTTTTGGTCAGGAGGTTTGGGTTGAACATTCTCTTTCCCAATGTCTAAGGTTTTGGGCTGGGGATGTTTGGGCTTGGTGGGTCTGATTGGTTGGAGGGTCAAATTTGGCTTGGGGAAGGAGGTGACTTGATGGCAGCTGGGGTCTAGTGTAGTGGGGTTTTCGGCCTTATAGGGGCGACTGGCAAAGAGGGAGTCGGGATTAGTCAGGTGGGTGGGGTCTTTAGTCGGCTTATCTGACACAGGTACCTGTCCGTTTTTGCTGACTGGTGTTCTCACTGGTTTGGTAATTTTTTCCTTCCCTTTCGCATTCCCTGGCCTGCCTGATGAGATAGCAATCCCCCTGTAGGAGGAGTGGGAGGGTGTAGCACTCTCGATGTTATCATCACCAGCCGTCAGAATGTCAAATCTATTGCCTCTGGTAATATCTTTTTGATAGCTGCTACCTGCTTCTCTTTTTTCTGAGTACCTTCTTCCTCTAGATGGCGCTTGCATCCATGCACTGTAGAGCGCGTCAGGATCTCTCCCCGCGTGAGAGGTACTCGCTTCAATGGAGGACTGGTTCGCCGGAGGGATGGCGGGCTGTGCGTGCTCGCTTGTTTCCATTTTCCTTGGGCAGACATCTTCCAGGTGGCCGTAGCAACCACAACAATAACAGATGGTTGGCAGTCCTTCATACTCGACGTACAATATTTTGCCATCAACGTCGATCTTAGCAGTAAGTGGCTGGGAGAGATCAATGAGGACTGCCATACGGGCAAACTTCCCTCGCTCTCCTGAGGCAGTGTTATAGTCAATCCTAAGTACCTTGCCCAACACTTCTCCTATGGCTCGAACCACACTTTTCTTATAGTACTTAGCCGGCAAACCAGGGATGCGGATCCAAGCCATGACTTGGGAGGCGACGTGGGTTAGAGGGGAGAAGTCGGGAGTCCAAGGTTGGACTGTGAGATAATGCCCGAAGATGACCCAGGGCCCTCCCAGTAGGACCTCCTGATAATCTCGTTCATTACTTAGTTTGGCAATGAAGCAGTTACCCTCTAGGTCCGATAGTTGAACAGTGCCATTGAGTTTCCAGAGGCTGACAACCTTGTCTCGGAGATCATTATATCTGATGTTGCGACCAAGCATTTTAACCACAACCGCAAATTTCATGCTGTCATCTAGTATCTTGTGGACCCTTGCTGAGAAATGAATGGATGGAAAGGGACCTGCTTTGTTGACAGTGATGTCCCCTTCGTGGAGTGCGAGATCTTCTTCCTCATCCCTGGCTCGTGGCCCCTGGTTGAGTAGCATGTCCCTGAAGGAAGGCACTGGTTGCTCAGGTGGGTCGGTGGCATCCATATTCAAGTCGTTAGTCTGCTGGTCCTCGTTTGCTTCCTCTGCAGACATTTCTTCATCAGATGGTGAGATAGGGTCATAGGAGAGAATATCGGATTCTTCATGAGGGAGTCCATTACGTATTTTCACTTTCTTCGTCGATCGATTGTCATCTGGATGCGGAGGGGTGTCTTCTTTTTCCTGAAGCTTGGTGGAGAGAGAGCGTTCCATCACGTTGTTGCTATTATCAGATGTGGATTTTCATATCCGAATTGCTACTTTTTTTTGGCCATAATGCCATTGATACATGTCAGGCAAACCCATTTTTGTGTGCATGTGTATGACTAATAAGGGTTGAGTCTAATAATGAAAAAAGCTAGTTCTGACAAATTAAAATATGAATCTCTATTAAAAAATTTGTTCACATTTAGTATTTAACAGATGATTGTTTCCAATAAAAACATACGCCCCCTTATCATTAAATATATATTTCTTCAATCCTTAATATAAGATATATTTAACTAACTTAATTAGATTAAAGAAGTTAGGTAAGTTAGTTAATTATAAGAAATATGACATGTTTTTTCTAAAATATCATAGTAATCTTTCTTAATATCCTTCCTCTCTCTCACTATCTTTTATAATTATGGTCCCTACTCTTTAATTAATTTATCTCGATATATAATATTATTTTACTTTTATTATTCTTTACTGATCTGTTCGGTATTATTACGTGATTGTTGGGATTCAATTATTGACCACATGTTGCACATTTTCCCATGTATATATATATTTAAGCTTTTCTTCAGATTTGGTATATCGCATCTCCCCACTTGCTCACAAACCAATATCTTTTTAAGCAAGTTGCTGTGTCCTACAGTCTGAATAAAATTAAATTTTAAATTTTAATGTTAGGTGTTTCCACAAGCATGGATGGTTAAATAATCACAATTCAAGATAATACTGTCTTTGGTAGAAGAGATTATAGATACTTCAATCATGCTTGCGTGCCATCCGATGCCATTGAATATCAGATATCATATGAAAATTAATACTCCTCCTGTCCTAAATATAAAACCATTTTTATAGTATAAATTACACTACAAAAAAAGTCTTATATTTAGGATGGAAAGAAGTACTCTATAAAATTAGCTTAAGATATATGTTCAATCATATCAACAAATTATCCCAATAGTAATTACATTACAAAAAGAGTCTTATATTTAGGATCGAAAGAAATACTCTATAAAATTAGCTTAAGATATATGTTCAATCATATCAGCAAATTATCCTAATAGCAGTACCACTTATCATGTGTAAATAAGGTTTTAAACTCAAAGCTTACTAACTTCACTATGTTTAGATGAGATCCTAGACTCAAAACTTAGAGCATTGATAAGTTGATGTGTGTAAATATATTTAATTGTATAAAATCTAATTTTAATCATGCTGCCCCAACTATTCATCATTGTATAGTATCCAAACTTCAAACCTTCACCATAGATTTCTAAGTATAATTAATGCATGTTTTTAAAAGTACTCCCTATGAAAAAAAATCTAAAGTACCCATTACACTTTTGATATGTTAAAAATGCACTCCTTATGAACCGGAGGGAGTATAATTGAGGGAAGATAGAATGAAAAGCAAAAACAGATTTTAAAGTGATATATTTTTATCTTTTTTTGTTTGTCTATCAACGTAAATGTGTTTATTAATATTATATTAAGTGATATAGAGGAAGTATTATGTAAAAAGAAAATTATTTTTTACTGTTTCAAAGTTTTTACTTGTCTATCACTTGGTGAGGGAAACAAGTCTCTCATGAAGGATAAAAGAAAAGCTAAAATTACACTGACAGAGGAAATTTATTATAATTAACAATATTTGAAATAGAAAAATGAGATATATTTTGAATACTATAAATGCTTCAATATATTTTGCTTTAACGTACATTTGCAGTATAAATGACAGAGGCAACCGCCCTCGTGATTCAAATGACACATACAATAATATCTGGCATCTTTCTCACATATGGTCACATGGATCAATTAAAGTTTATTTTGATCATTAATGTCAATCCTATGAAATTACATAATTATTCCTTTTTTAATAAAATGTTCTTACCAAATTCAAAAACAGTTGTAAGTTATTACAGAGGATAAGTGTCAAATTATTGCATCATATACCTTTAAAAATTTCACACTGGCTTTTCGCTTATATGGAAAAAACATTTGCAACTGATGTTCTAACTTTTACCATAAAAAAATTTAACCTATACATATCAGTATGAGAGTTTCATGTTGAGTTTTCAAAATTTGACACTAGCAAATCGCAATTTGTCATTAATTTTCCAACTATTAATATATAAGATCCGAAAACTTGATGCAAATACAGCACTCCACACTTACATTTTGCAATTTATCATTGACTGTATGATAAAATGCAATTGATCTTTGAAATTTTAAGAAAAAACAAACTTGTTAGTCCTTACAGTTTCATGATTTTTAATCAGGTTTTTGTAAAAGAAATTTTACATTGAGTACTTATAGTTTTTTCAATCATAAATAATAGTCATTATGCACATAATCTATTAATTACAACGATTGTGGGTGATGGCATATGTAGGTTGTCACAAATTAAAAATAAATAATTTTTTTAGAAAAATAAAATGATGGGATAAAATTTATTTATCATCCTGCATTTATATTTGCGGATAAAAAAGAAAGAACAACAGTAAGATCAAAGTGATGAAAGAAGTAGACTGTTGTTGGAAGAAGTTAAAAAAATGAAATGTAATGATGAAGTGAGGAAGGCAAAATGTTGAGAAGGCGAAGCAAAACTGTGACTGCATTGGTAGCAGCAAGAGCTCCAAATGTGTCAATGGCTTCTTCTCCGCTCTTTCCCGCCATATCTGATATTCCTCTTATCACTACCACTGGAATCCCATTCGACAAGCTTGTCTGCAATCAAACACATTCATTATATTCTCTAATAATTATATACTATCCCAAGTTCTTAATATAAGACCCAACTAACTAATTTGTGAAAACTAAGAAAGTTACTAAATTATTTTAAAGTATTTATATTCACCAACAATTATATATATCAGGGGGTGAGTTTGGGAGCAACTGTAATATTGCTGCTATGCAAGGTCAAAGGTTCAAATCCTAAACATAGCTTCTTTGCTTACTTGCAAGAGTAAGGCTGTGTACATCCATCCCTTTCTAGACCCTCTACTTGGTAGGAGTCTTGTGCACTATTACGTTACACACACACACAACCTCCAGTTCTTAATATAAGACCTTGTTTGACTTTTATTTTGGTCCTAAATATAAAACCTCAACTTGCTTTGTCTCTCATATCTGTTGATTTTTTTCCAAGGTAATCCTTCTCATAATAATAGTTCTAGCCAATACACTTGATTAGCAAAAACATTTTAAAAAAGACAATACATATTTATTACAAATAACTAACTAAACTTATTTTTTTAGTCTCATCAAATTAGTTAACTAGCTCCTATATTTAAGACCAGAGGCAGTGTGTGTGTGAGTTCTCCCGCGTCAAATATATGCATGTGTTTGAAAAGTTTATTATGTATGCATATGCATGAAGATTGAAGGGGATGAAAGTGGTGAAGAATACTGACCATGACTATGGCGAAACTCTCCATATCAACAGAAGAAACTTGAAATGTTTGGAACAGGAAATCTCTGTAAGCTTCATTGTCGACATATATGTCGGCTGATGTGCCATTCACACCAACCACTAACTTGGTACTATGCGGAAGACAAAAGCTCGAGTTTATACAACGTTCTAGCTGTATTCCCTGTCACAAATTACACGAGCTATCAGTTTCTCACTTCCGTATGCATCTGTTATCAAGAGGATTGAAAAGGGTAATGAGACTCGTAAAGGTAGTATGTTACGGATACACAGTAATCCTTCTAGTCCTAAATGTAAGAATTTGTATAAAAGAGTTTGTTTTGACTATAATAAGATTTCAATCCACTTTGTCTCTCAAATTTATCATTTTTTCACCCTAAACTCTCCATATTGATTGCACATATTAAGAGAGTTTCCCATCAAGTGAGTATTTTCTAACATAAATAATTAAAAAAAGTACTTTAGGAGAATTAACATATATTTTTTACATATAACTAACTTGACTAATTATTTTAAGTTATGTAAATTACTTGTCTAGCTATTGCATTTAGGAAATTTGAACTGGCGTCCTTATGGTGTATTGGCGTATATATGGCCAAGTTCTTGACAGTGAGTAGCATCATGTTTTGTTCTAACCTCCAAAGTAGCAGCAAGTTGAAGCCATTGAGAAGTAACTTTAGCCCAGATCAAACGCTGTGCTAAGTTGGGTTTTCCAGTGACAGAAAAGAATTCTTCAGAACTGTAGCCAACACGTCCCAACAAATTGTTGCCTTTTGGAACATCGAAGTTACCAAAATCCAAGTGAGCAAAGTCACTACTTTCAAGTGTCCCATTCGGCTTCTGCCATTATCAAACACAAACATAAATTCAAGAGTTTCTTTAGTACTATTTGCAAAGCGTTAGGTACTTGAAAGATTGACAAGTTTTACAGAAAGAAAATTGAAGTACCAGCCAGTCCCATAGGCCAGTATGAACAAACTGTTTGGGAATGGTGACATCCCCAAAGGAAATGGAGTCATTCGCACTTCCAGCAATTCCAAAATGCAGTATCCCAACTACGTCTAACACATCAATCATTTGTTGTGCCACTGCTGCTGCGTTCAGCTGTAATAGAGCCAACATCAACCTCATTTTTTAGTTTAAAAAATATTCCAAAATCAAAATGAGAAGAAGAAACTCAATGATTTTGGAGAATAGATTTTCTCAAAAGCTGATCAATCCAACTTCTCCTCAAACCATGGTTTCTAGTTCATTAATCACTCGTTGACTTTTTTTTTAGTGTTTGGATGAAATCACACAAAACCTTGATTTTGCTTAAAAAGTGATTTTGGAGTGGTTAGCCAAACATGGACTAAGTATTCAAGGTATGAAGTAGAGAGAGAGAGAGAGAGAATGGCCGGTACTATCTCTACACGTGTGTTTCACAAAAATAGACTGAGTTACCTTTCTGCTTCACCCCTTAAAATAGGAGAAAAAATTTCAAATAATAAAACAAATTAATCCTCTGAAATTTAAAATTTCTCATGCTTTTGTGCGTGGATATGTGTATATCATCAGACTTGTAAGTAAAGATAATATTAATCGCACACGAGAAAGAACTGATGAAGAAGCATTCATGCGTATACATACCATTCCTACTCCACACCTCACAAAGATGACTTTCTTATCAAAGACCTTCCCGACCCTGTATAGCCTCCCTGCAACCACCATTTTCAACACAACTATCCCGAATCTAAGCTTCTTAACTACATAAAAACATGTTTATAAAAATAATGGGATCTCAGTTTTATAGAAGAAGAACCTGAGAGTTCCACAAAAGGGTGATTTGGATCGGGTTCAAATGCCTTGGAAGCAAAAAATGCAATCTCCTCAGGTGGGTAGGCAGCGATGATACCAAAATATGGCCCTTTCTGCTTCACTTCCTGTATCACTTGCATTGCCCTTCTTCTGCTTAATGGTTCTGCAAATGCTGCTGTCAAACTCAGCAACATAATCATCAAAACTCTTGCAGCCATGCTTATTGAAGAGTGAATTTAACTAGCAATAAGAAGCTAAAAATATTGGTAAATGGATACAGTTTATAGAAAATACATGAACATAGCAGACACAATTGTTTTCAACACAGATGTCTGCTTACACATGGTTATGTTTGTTCGTGTTTTATGGACTGCGTGTGCCTGCCAGCCCACTCAACGTTCTCTGTCAAACTGGTATCTGGTTATGGAACAGTATTACCTGTAAGTCAAACCCCGATAAAAATGAGGGCTTTCGTTTCTTAGAAGTTAAAAATCCAATGAATTTATGGAAATTTTCAACGTCTTATAAGGCATTGATGGTAACTGGAGTTTACTAGTGATTTATATTTAAAGAGCCTTTTAACTGAATCCATTGATCAGAAGTCAATAATCCTTTTTTGTTGTTTTTGTTGGGAGGGGGGTGGGCGGAAGAAGTTGACAGTCTGTTGAAAGTTTGATTTTTGGGCACGTGAGAGAGATAGATAAACGGATAACAATGGGGCCCATGAATTAAAATCTCTCATTCACTCATCAGAAAGTGAGCCCCATATAACTGGCCCTTTGTTCCCTGAATGTCAGATTATATTTGCATACATTATACACTCACATTATTGTCAATTAAAATTATTTTTTATATGATGGAGTTTTTTGTTCTTTTGGGACAAAATTTTCGCAGCAGAAGAAACAAATACAGCTTGCAGCACTATTTCTCATCATCCTCTCACATAAACTTCCATTGATTACCTAAAACAATGCTGGTCAAAAAAAAGAAGAAGAAGAATACCTAAACAATACTATGGAATTGCCAGATATCTTACCTACATCAACATATCTGCAATTTTCCGAGGGCAAAATCTAGTGAGTAATTTCAACAGTTCTGGAGAAATTAGAGTTGAAATTTCAGCGTCTGACATGGGTTTTGAGCAGAAAGAAATGGAGAAATTCATACAATATAAAAAGCAAAACTTGTATCATCTTTCAATTCATGGTATACGTTTATGACTTTTGAAGTTCTTTAATACAAATAAATGATTCCAACCTCTTAACATAGCCTAGCGTTGTTGTTTTTCACATTATACATGTCATCCCATAGAAGCATGAAAGGGGCTGGGTAAGTAATCATAAGCTCAAGTTGTGAGAAATTAGCTTGAACCAGTTTCGGAAAGCTAATCTGTAACTTCATTTTCTGTTGATGAATACGTATCAGAGGGTTCTAAATTGATTAGTCCCCTCATCCTGAACAGTAACAAGACACTGAAAATACTGTTGTCAGAAACAGTGAGTTTCATCGGTTTTGAAGCCCTTCAATTGCCTTCTTCCACTGCCATGCTCTTTGTTTTGCATCCTCCAATGACATTACTTTCTTTGGCTGCATTGTTTATTTAAGAGAAATCACAAATCATAAATCATCAAAATATCAAGAGGTATAAAAGAAATCTAACAAGGACATTGCAAGTTCGGGGAAAGCCCTAGAAAACAACTAAGCAAGTAGCATTACAGCTCCTTACATTTCATGCATATATATTAAATTTCAAATCAAATATTTACTTAAATACTATCCATGGTAATGACGGATATGGGGTCTTCTTTTTACCATCAATACATACAGCTTGCTGTAACTATAAACAGAAAATCTTATAACAAGATAAATAAAGATAACAGCAACTTACTGTGCAAATCTTAAAATGTGAAGGACTAGTCACTTGGACTGAAAGTTCACTTGGATTATCAGACCATAACATATTTCCCTTTACAATCAGTTTTGATGGGTCAACGTAGATCAACTTTGGCTTGTTTGTAAGGATGAGCTGCACCTTCTTGCTTGTTAGTTTCTGTAATTTCTTCACATTTGAGATCATAAGAACAGTTTCCCCAGGTTCCAAAAATTGTTGCCTGTAAGATAAGAAGCACTAATTTTGATTTTTAGTTTATACATAAAATGCACAGATTAACCAAAAAAACAACCAAATTAATTAATATCAAAAGCTAAATGAGGGCGAAATGAAATTACAGTGTGTTATAAATTCCTTCATTTACAAGTCCAAGATAAAGGATAACATGGCACCATTAACGTTTTACAATCTTAAAGGAACATATTGAGACCTCTGTCACATGATGTTAACTTTTGTGCTTCAGTGAGTCATGGATGACACAGTATATGGTCTTCACACAAACAATGGAAGATAATAATTTACCATTTTGAATCGAAAGAATCAATTGAAGCTAGCCTGGTCACATGAGCAGTCCCATCAGAAGTAGCAGCACTGGTATTTCCATCAGGTTTAGTAGAACCATCCTGAGGATCAAATGGGGAATCATGATGCTCAAGAGATTGACCCTAATAGTGAGAATGAGATGATGACGCTAGAAACACCTTTTACATTCGTCCCTAAAGAAAGTGGAGAAAAAGGGAAAATTGCCTATTCGGCATGAGTAACATTTAAAAACAGAATGAGAATTATACCCCTGCTTCTGGAGCAAGTTTTGGGGGGCTTTGGTCCCTTATGTTTTTCCAGTTTACTCCCTTGAAAAAAGGATGCATTTTGAGAACTCCATATCCATCAGGTCCAGCACCTGGTCTCCTCATTGGATTTAAATCCTGTACCATAGTTGCATTACTGTTTTAAATACATATTATTACAAATGAATGAAATACACAGAGCGTAGCAATTTAAATCATGCTTAATTATAGGGTAAATTACTCTTCCCATAGCTGAGTAATGCTTGAATTATACAATCTTCTCTTACTATGAGAAATCACTTTAGAAATATAAAGATCTCGAGTGGCTTTGACAATTTCTAATTGGCTAAGATCAGAATCTATTACTGGATGCATAGGATAATTTTAGAAGTAGCTTTTTTTTCCGTCGAAACCAAGACTTAGAAGCAACATGAATTCAACTTTTTTACAAAAGGTATATATCGGTTTTGAAATAGAAGGGACATCAAGTATCCAGCATTCCAGCTCTTTAACTCATAAAAGCCATACTTGGGGACTGATCTCCCAAGCCTCTCTTTTGTTTTTCACTCTAAAGCCCAAACCCCATCCCCCGCCCCCACGAAGCTTGATTTTTATCTGTTGTTGCCTTCAAATTAACAAAGGGAAAATTCTTTATAGCTTTTTTTTTTTTTTTTGGGGAAGAAAAGACAAGCCGAGGCTTGAAGACAAAGCAACAGAAAGGTAAAAAGGAAAAAAGACACGAATCAAGAAGACCCAAGAGGCGAAGCAGCTAGCTCCATGCGAAAATTCTTTATAGCTAGCATTGCCATCATGGCATTACAAAGGGAAAATGCCTTTAGTTTCTCATTATCAAAGAGCAGAAACATAAAATCAGAAATGTGGATAGAACAAGCAGGGCCTTCTGCATGCAAAATCCAAAAATACTAACCAGTAAACGGTCAATGAGGTCAATTGCTTGCTCAGAAAAGTAATCTGGAAATCGAAGATCTCTGGCTATAATTCTTTGGAAAATAAGCCATTCACTAGCATCTTTAAATGGAGAAGTTCCAGAAAGCATTTGATATAATGTGCAACCGAGAGCCCAGAGGTCATTTCTGTGGTAAAATATTGAAAGAAATAAAACAAAGGAGAAAATAGAAGAGTATTATGTGGTAGCCAGGCACGGAACAAAAAATAATGAAGTTACTCAGTGCGAAAGCTCTCCTTGGCAACTGAAGGGTTGGAAATAATCGTTAACTCAAAAAAGACAATGAAATCTATAAATAACGTAAAAACGCCATCAAAACAACATACAATCAAGTCCGTACCCAAAAGTTGCTGGAGAAGAATTAAGAACCTCTGGAGGGACATAAGCAGCTGTCCCCACAAATGTGCAGGCTTTATCATCTAGGGGAAAAAACCAAGATCACACACATGAATAATGATAAACATAACAAAGCAGCTTCCACATTACTCCTGATTTTACCTGATGCTGCTGCATTTGGAAGGACTGTAATGCGGGTCCTGCATAGGCTTCACACTCCCAAAATCAGCGATTTTAATATGTCCTTCAGCCGTAAGTAACAAGTTCTCTGGCTGCAACGTAAGGAATGTGATCTTTTAACATACCCATATGAAATGCTGAAGCAATACATTCATAGCACAGAACTACCTTAATATCACGATGTATCAATCCCAAACTATGTATATATTCAAGGGCATCCACAACTTCAGCTGCATAGAACCGTGCTTCATCCTCGGATAGACGACCTTTCTGCACACAGGAAATCAGGCAGAAGCTAGTAGATAGCAAGTAACAAGTTGGCAAATAGATACGAACCACACAGATAGCAACAGCTTCCAAAAATCTAAGGGTAGAGAAAAAAGAAAATACAATATTTTTAAAAGAAGGACCAACAATTTCAAAAATATCAATATGAAATGTCAAACGTGTTGGCCTGGATAAACTAAGCCATAAGAGTGAAATGAAGTACCAAATGTTCAAAACCTCTCAACACACGGCCTACGAGCACCCCCCCCCCAAAAAAGGAGTAGTCAAAAAGGGGCCAGACAGCTTTTTCCAAAAGAGGAAGGGGGAAACAGAGAGACAACAGTGAAATATGTAAATAATGCTTCTCTGGACAAAAAAACGAGAAGCAAAAACAGTAAAAAAAAAAAAATCCTTTGCAAAGATCTGTGACAGAGAACATATTTTTTACATAAATAAAAAGAAATCAATACCATATTGCTCACCATCCACATATACTTAAGAATAAAGGTGTTATTGGTTTCAGTTGGGGTCAATTGTCAGCGTTATTTTGAAATGTTCACTAACATGTACAAAATAATTTATTGAAAAAGAGAATAGTAATTTATCTCAACTCTTGAAAAATATTATAATAAACCGCTTCCAGTACTTTTTTCCAGATGCAGATTATAAAAGGCCATAACAAATAAGACCCAACTTCTACAGCACTAAATCTGGGTCCTTCTAAACCAGTACCAATCAAATTAATTGGATTCCAGCGTGTGGATCTCATGTCTTCAAGTCTCATATTAGCTTACCGGGTTATTTGATCAAAAAGTTCTCCACCTTCACAGGACTCAAGTGCCATGTCTTCAAGTTTGAAAAAGAAAAGATCACAAGAAAAAGATACAACATTGATTAATAGATCAAAATGGGTGGGAAGCTAAAGCATATTGAAATGAAAGAAGATAGAGGAGGAACAGCATTGAATGAAATTATTTAGAGAAACACAGCCTAAGAATACCTACAAATGGAAAATGTGTCTTGAAATGTGAAAAATAGGCGCACAATGCCAGGATGGTCCAATTGATCAAGCACTATGCGCTCCAACTTCACATAAGCTGTTTTATTCTCTTTAGTAATAAATTTTTTATCCATGATTTTCAATGCATACACAACTCCTGTGTCCTTTCTTTGCCCTCACAACCTAATACAAAAAAAAAAAACAAAAACAAAAAAAAATTAAAACAAAATATGTGGTAAAAGTTTAAAAGAAATGGTGAATTTACTCAATTAAATCACAAAAGATCCAGATAATTAAGTTTTGAAATAAGATAACAAGCAATATTTGTATACAACGGATTGAAATTTATAGTTACAGAGATCACTGAACTATATGATCAGGAAAATTTAACAAAAGTAGCAAGACGAAATACAAGACTCATATTCCAGTCCCTGGATAAGTGATATCATAATCACTAAAAAAGAATATCATAATCTCTGAAAAAAGGCAAGAGGTGATTGTCCTAGCGGATAACAGAATACTTATCCTCGAAGTCATAATGGTCACCAAACATAGATGGTCACCAAAGTCTCAGAATACTTTGGCATGCTTCCCATGAACAGCCCCTCAACACTGCTATAGTTTCTCCCTTTGGCCATGTCATCTAATGTGCTGAATCACTCACACAACTTCAAGAATTCTTCAACCTGCTTCCATGAGTAGCCCCTTCAATATTCTCCAAGCTTGTCTCGAAATTATGGTTTACAAACATGATAACCAATATGAATGCCGCAATCTACACTACACTTCCTTCCTTCACAACTGAGATTCCAAGCCTAAATATATTATCATTTGATATTAATTGAATTTTGTTTATTTGTCGGAATAAAGCACTTACGGTTAAGCCAATAATTATAACTAATAGGAAGCGGCAACTCTATTTCCTTCATCCATCATAAAGCCCAAGTGTCATATTTTGATCATAACAGGGGTTTATGAATGCTGTGAACCCCCAATCTGTCAACAGTTGCCTCCACCCAAACAAATGAAACACTATTTCAATTCATCTTTTCTTTCACCTTAATCAATAATTGAGCTATACAGCACATAAGATACAGGACATACACAAATAAGCATAACATTAACATCTGAAGGGCACGGCAAACACACACACGACAGTGTTAGTGAAAATATTCTTTGACAAGCACAGATATGCATCAGAGATATTAAGTAATAAAACAGTTTGGCCTTCTAATGCTTTGAGATGAAATAATTCTCCTCATAGTTCAGAGCAAGAATATGACCTTGCTACCCTGTAGTCCTAATCATTGTAAAACATTTTATGTTGGGCTGCGAGCATGTGAGTGGTCCACATTTCAAATCCCAAAGGCTTTCACAACACAATGATAACAGGCATATGAAAACATACTGATAAAACTATTTGAAGCTTTCAGTGACAATTTAAGCTTTTGATCAAAGGGTAATTGACACACAAACGCAAATATATATATTATTATGTAAAATGAACGATAATGTTCAGATAATAAAAAAAAGAATCTATGATAAAAATTTAAAACCACATTCAACTATTAAGTGAAGCACCAGGAATAGTTTAGCAGTGGTAAACTCAGATTCCTGAAAAATTTGACAGCTTCAAGAAATATGGAGCATATGCACGCCTTATCAGATGGTAAGGTATAAAAGGCGTATCAATCAAAAACTGCAAAGGCAAACCAACAGCAGCAATTAAACACGAAAAACCTTAGAATAAGAGCCAACACCATAGATCTTTCCCAATTCAAAGTCCTGTATGGTGAAATTCTCCTGAGGGGCTCTGAAGGCAAAGCTCTTAGATCTCTGCACATTGCCATCAGCAGACGAATTCTCCTGAATCCTCAACTTAGAATCAAAATCCTTCTCCATAGCCACATCGCACTCCAGCAAAGTTCCTCTACATTCTTATACCAAAATTCTCCTTTACAACCCCATTATCATCTCTCCTTAAGAGCCTCGGGAGGAGAGCTCAGAATGGTCAATTACACTACTGGGACAAACCCATTGCCGCTTTGGATGAAAGCAATCATTCTCTGATTCCCTGATAAAAAAAAGGTTAGGTGATTCTTTCTGATTAGGGGTACAGCATATGCCTATATGGGTATGCGTGCACAATCTGAAAGTGATCAGCTTTAGCTTTCTTCCAATTTCAAAACCCTAAAAAGTGATGCCAAGGAAATGGATTGAAGGGAGAAGAGAGAGAGAGTGTATTGTGAGTGTGTGTGAGTTCGAGGACGGAGGAGAGGAAGGCATGGAGATCGAAGAAGAGGAGAGTGAAAATGGCACATGAAAATGAATGATGGGGATCATTCAAGCTTTCTCTATCAAATGCCTAAATGGGAATGGAAGTTGCGCATGATTAGACGCCTAGCGTCTTGCATGTAGTTAGAAATTACAACGGATTTTGTCAAATTCCTTTTTTAGGAAACTGCAGTACGATACCTGTTTCCTCTTTCTTTTGATACTGAAACCCGCGAGAAGTCTGACTCTATATATCTATGTCGATCTATTAATTAATTCGATTTTTGTTTCAAATTTTCTGAACGTTTCCCTCCTTGTGATCATTTCATAATTAGATTAAGGGAAATTTTAGCTGTCTTGTCCTTTTACATAAGTTGACATATATATATATGGAGTTATCAAAATAAATATATCCCATTATTGTGGAAATTATCGAGTAATCGGATATGAAAAACAAAAAGACCAAAAATTTTGTGAACAATGCGGAGTCGAATTTGTTGATTCTCGGAATAATCATTCAAATGATAACTTTCTTTCTTTCTTTTTTTTGGCTATCGTAAAAATGAGAACTTTTTATGTTTTTAAATTTAAGCAAATTATGATTAATTGATTTTGATAGCTGTTCCATCTATCAAAATGTTATCATTTCAATGATTAATTTCAATGTTTTCAAAATTTATAAAAAAGTCTTCTCCATACAATTATATGCTATCAATTGTTATTGAATTAGATTTAAACATTATTAGATTTAATTGATAATAACTCTTTCAAAAACATTTTTTATTCAAATAAAATCAAACTGAAGACCTCGTGCTTAAATCTTTTTATTAGAATAAGTCATAAATTTTTTTCAATATAGAATATTAGAATATTATTCATAACTTATGATTAGTATCATTTATTATTTTTAATATATATACACACACATATTATGATTGTCATTATATAAATCAAAAGTGACTATCAACTTGTTTATAAAACATCAAAAAGTAAAAAACAATTAAACTTTTACGCATGAAGTGTTTAAATGATTTCTTTAAGATTATAACAAAATATTTGTTCATAATCACTTATTCATTAAAATATGTTTGAATGCTTTTTATACATATTTTTTAACGATTAAATTGTTAGTTGTGACATAATCAAAAGTGACATGGGCACTAACAATCATGTTTCATTGTTTCGCACACGACTCCATGCAGAAATCGTTTACTTTAGCTCATTTTTTACTAACTTCTACAGATTCCACCTTTCCTTTCGGCTACTTCATTCTATGATAGTAAAATTATGAGTTATTTTCGTATTGGATTGACATATATTGTATATATAAAATTTAAAATATCAAATGATAGTAAATATTAAATAATGAGGAAAAAATGGCAAATTTGAAGACAACAAAATCACAGCCAATATAATTTAACAACTAAGACACAAAAATGCCATTACATGCTAATTTACAATTTGTCGGGAATCTATTTAAAATCTCCCACATAAATTTTCTGTGGGGGTGGAAAAGTATGGACAAACTTGTACCAGAACAAAATTTAAAAATACAAAAGTGGTTAAAAAAGGTCCTACTTTGGATTAAAAAGAAAAAACCCTCTTTCCTATTAACGTTTCTAACATAACCATATCTGCTGTCAATCCATACGACCATCTCAAGTTCTCAACACTGTACATCTCTGTCAAGCCAGTCTCCAATAACATCTGTAGAATTTCACAAGGCACTGAGTTCTAGATGGTAATGCATTTTTGTGTTCCCACTTATTGCTGCACCAGAAAACTTCGATGTGTCAATTGCCCAAGTGGTTTAACATAATCCACAGTCCTAGATGAGCTTGCATTTGCATAAGGTAGTTCAGAAGCACATCTTCACAGTTAAAGGATTTGTCTACCATTTCTCTCCCTTCCTTGGCTTCATCACTCCAGTACCTCTTGAAAGCCACCTGAGAACTCATGAATGCTGCACCAGTGAGAATCATGTTGTACCCTTTATGCATCCGAGCATACTTTTCTGCCCGGTATTTCAGCGGGCTCCCATCAATGAGCCTAGGATAGAACCCCACGATTCGATCTGGGTGCTGTCTCCAAACCTTGAAACCTCGCTCCACATCATCACATGTCATCATAATGTCATCATCGAGCTCGAGAACAGCTCGTGTTGTTATCAATGGATCGACCTTGAACCGATTATTGAGTGAATTCTTTTCCTCTACACGGATTCTTACTGGGACTGCAGAGTCCAGATCAGTTGGTTTGGGAGGGACTCCTTTGTTCCACACCACAACAATCTCTCGCACAGAGGAGCATCTTGAGTAATGCTTCACATACATTTTCAAGTTCCAGAGACGAGCCTCATAGGTCATTGTTAATAATGTGAACTGTGAGTAGTGTCCTTCCACAGGGTAAGGTTCTTCTGAACCATTTCCCATAGATATTTCTAACCCCGACACACATTAATCCAACACCAACTGCAAATATTGTGATGAGAATCAACCTCCTAGCACAAGCATTATGCTTATCTTGCTTCGTAGAAATGCTGGAGCTCTGTTCAAGCGGCTACAGAACCGTCTAACTTTACAAGAGAATAAGTTTGATCTTTCCCAAGCCAAGGAAGCAAAATACCTCTCCAGAGCTATGCACAGTCCAGTTGAGAGGAACAATACAGTTCACGAATCCAAGTAACACCCCCAGTACCACAATGAGAATACCGGCAACTGTAACTGAAGCGCAACCAAGAATGAAGCGCTGAACTGGATCTCCAGAAGGAACACGATCCCCATCCATAACTGCAACCCAACCACCAGATGGCAACTGTTGTGCATCCAGGTGATGGTACCGAGCACCATCCAAGCATTTCGACCCTTGCTAGGCTCAGCAAAACCCAATGGTGCTTCAGTTTCTTTTTATTGTCTTCTGGGGTAAGAACTTCTATCTTAAAGACACGCACCCGTCTCCCATATGTTTCACCACAGTCCTGACCAATACGATAAATATTCCCTCCATATAAAAATGGTCTGCCTCCATTGCGAGCACCAAGGCTCTTGTTCACATTATATATGGGGTTTTCTTATGAGGTTTCCAAGGACCAAGAGGTGAACTGCTATACCAAATCTCCAACCGACCATTTTTCATGGAGCCAAAACCACTATGATCTGAGCCAAACAGCCAATACCTTCCATCATATTTGATGATTAAGGAATCAACTAGCGGCTTTTTTATCATGACCTTTTCTAATGTCCACTGCAAAGGGAATTTAATTGCTTTATAGAGACGCAATTCTCCTTTTTTACTGCTTTCAGGCATCATGTATATCTGAAAATAAAAGAAAAATGAAGCTTACAATTATTATGAACTCAAATGGCTCTCTAATGAAGTGAATGAACCTTAATGCTTAAGAATGCATAACAGAAAAACATATGAAGTATGACCTTGATATGCACTATTTTTCCCAGAACCAACTTTTCTGAGGCATTAACTAAAAACACATGACTCCAAAAGTTAATGCTGTAAATCTGATTTCTAGAGTATTTCATGTAGTTCAAATCTTCCAGCAAGTGCAAATTTTGCAGATAATTTAATTAAAATAATATTAACTTTCATGTTTTATTTGCCTAAACCAGAAGTTAAGGGTCCCAGAAACAACAGAAGCTGGCAGTTTACCATGGATGCTCAAATACTATGTAAATTTAAGTAGTAGTGTATTGAGGTTTACCTGGCCAAGATGCTCAAATACAAATGGGAAAGAAAGATGCCAGTCCTCATTCAAAGCAATGCCCAACTGTTGCCATGTTGCTCCTTTGTCAATACTTTTTGCCACAC
>NW_021637624.1:0-43358 GCF_004799145.2 Neltuma alba | reverse complement strand
CGGAGATCATTATATCTGATGTTGCGACCCAAGCATTTTAACCACAACCGCAAATTTCATGCTGTCATCTAGTATCTTGTGGACCCTTGCTGAGAAATGAATGGATGGAAAGGGACCTGCTTTGTTGACAGTGATGTCCCCTTCGTGGAGTGCGAGATCTTCTTCCTCATCCCTGGCTCGTGGCCCTGGTTGAGTAGCATGTCCCTGAAGGAAGGCACTGGTTGCTCAGGTGGGTCGGTGGCATCCATATTCAAGTCGTTAGTCTGCTGGTCCTCGTTTGCTTCCTCTGACAGACATTTCTTCATCAGATGGTGAGATAGGGTCATAGGAGAGAATATCGGATTCTTCATGAGGGAGTCCATTACGTATTTTCACTTTCTTCGTCGATCGATTGTCATCTGGATGCGGAGGGAGGGGTGTCTTCTTTTTCCTGAAGCTTGGTGGAGAGAGAGCGTTCCATCACGTTGTTGCTATTATCAGATGTGGATTTTCATATCCGAATTGCTACTTTTTTTTGGCCATAATGCCATTGATACATGTCAGGCAAACCCATTTTTGTGTGCATGTGTATGACTAATAAGGGTTGAGTCTAATAATGAAAAAAGCTAGTTCTGACAAATTAAAATATGAATCTCTATTAAAAAATTTGTTCACATTTAGTATTTAACAGATGATTGTTTCCAATAAAAACATACGCCCCCTTATCATTAAATATATATTTCTTCAATCCTTAATATAAGATATATTTAACTAACTTAATTAGATTAAAGAAGTTAGGTAAGTTAGTTAATTATAAGAAATATGACATGTTTTTTCTAAAATATCATAGTAATCTTTCTTAATATCCTTCCTCTCTCTCACTATCTTTTATAATTATGGTCCCTACTCTTTAATTAATTTATCTCGATATATAATATTATTTTACTTTTATTATTCTTTACTGATCTGTTCGGTATTATTACGTGATTGTTGGGATTCAATTATTGACCACATGTTGCACATTTTCCCATGTATATATATATTTAAGCTTTTCTTCAGATTGGTATATCGCATCTCCCCACTTGCTCACAAACCAATATCTTTTTAAGCAAGTTGCTGTGTCCTACAGTCTGAATAAAATTAAATTTTAAATTTTAATGTTAGGTGTTTCCACAAGCATGGATGGTTAAATAATCACAATTCAAGATAATACTGTCTTTGGTAGAAGAGATTATAGATACTTCAATCATGCTTGCGTGCCATCCGATGCCATTGAATATCAGATATCATATGAAAATTAATACTCCTCCTGTCCTAAATATAAAACCATTTTTATAGTATAAATTACACTACAAAAAAAGTCTTATATTTAGGATGGAAAGAAGTACTCTATAAAATTAGCTTAAGATATATGTTCAATCATATCAACAAATTATCCCAATAGTAATTACATTACAAAAAGAGTCTTATATTTAGGATCGAAAGAAATACTCTATAAAATTAGCTTAAGATATATGTTCAATCATATCAGCAAATTATCCTAATAGCAGTACCACTTATCATGTGTAAATAAGGTTTTAAACTCAAAGCTTACTAACTTCACTATGTTTAGATGAGATCCTAGACTCAAAACTTAGAGCATTGATAAGTTGATGTGTGTAAATATATTTAATTGTATAAAATCTAATTTTAATCATGCTGCCCCAACTATTCATCATTGTATAGTATCCAAACTTCAAACCTTCACCATAGATTTCTAAGTATAATTAATGCATGTTTTTAAAAGTACTCCCTATGAAAAAAAATCTAAAGTACCCATTACACTTTTGATATGTTAAAAATGCACTCCTTATGAACCGGAGGGAGTATAATTGAGGGAAGATAGAATGAAAAGCAAAAACAGATTTTAAAGTGATATATTTTTATCTTTTTTTGTTTGTCTATCAACGTAAATGTGTTTATTAATATTATATTAAGTGATATAGAGGAAGTATTATGTAAAAAGAAAATTATTTTTTACTGTTTCAAAGTTTTTACTTGTCTATCACTTGGTGAGGGAAACAAGTCTCTCATGAAGGATAAAAGAAAAGCTAAAATTACACTGACAGAGGAAATTTATTATAATTAACAATATTTGAAATAGAAAAATGAGATATATTTTGAATACTATAAATGCTTCAATATATTTTGCTTTAACGTACATTTGCAGTATAAATGACAGAGGCAACCGCCCTCGTGATTCAAATGACACATACAATAATATCTGGCATCTTTCTCACATATGGTCACATGGATCAATTAAAGTTTATTTTGATCATTAATGTCAATCCTATGAAATTACATAATTATTCCTTTTTAATAAAATGTTCTTACCAAATTCAAAAACAGTTGTAAGTTATTACAGAGGATAAGTGTCAAATTATTGCATCATATACCTTTAAAAATTTCACACTGGCTTTTCGCTTATATGGAAAAAACATTTGCAACTGATGTTCTAACTTTTACCATAAAAAAATTTAACCTATACATATCAGTATGAGAGTTTCATGTTGAGTTTTCAAAATTTGACACTAGCAAATCGCAATTTGTCATTAATTTTCCAACTATTAATATATAAGATCCGAAAACTTGATGCAAATACAGCACTCCACACTTACATTTTGCAATTTATCATTGACTGTATGATAAAATGCAATTGATCTTTGAAATTTTAAGAAAAAACAAACTTGTTAGTCCTTACAGTTTCATGATTTTTAATCAGGTTTTTGTAAAAGAAATTTTACATTGAGTACTTATAGTTTTTTCAATCATAAATAATAGTCATTATGCACATAATCTATTAATTACAACGATTGTGGGTGATGGCATATGTAGGTTGTCACAAATTAAAAATAAATAATTTTTTTAGAAAAATAAAATGATGGGATAAAATTTATTTATCATCCTGCATTTATATTTGCGGATAAAAAAGAAAGAACAACAGTAAGATCAAAGTGATGAAAGAAGTAGACTGTTGTTGGAAGAAGTTAAAAAATGAAATGTAATGATGAAGTGAGGAAGGCAAAATGTTGAGAAGGCGAAGCAAAACTGTGACTGCATTGGTAGCAGCAAGAGCTCCAAATGTGTCAATGGCTTCTTCTCCGCTCTTTCCCGCCATATCTGATATTCCTCTTATCACTACCACTGGAATCCCATTCGACAAGCTTGTCTGCAATCAAACACATTCATTATATTCTCTAATAATTATATACTATCCCAAGTCCTTAATATAAGACCCAACTAACTAATTTGTGAAAACTAAGAAAGTTACTAAATTATTTTAAAGTATTTATATTCACCAACAATTATATATATCAGGGGGTGAGTTTGGGAGCAACTGTAATATTGCTGCTATGCAAGGTCAAAGGTTCAAATCCTAAACATAGCTTCTTTGCTTACTTGCAAGAGTAAGGCTGTGTACATCCATCCCTTTCTAGACCCTCTACTTGGTAGGAGTCTTGTGCACTATTACGTTACACACACACACAACCTCCAGTTCTTAATATAAGACCTTGTTTGACTTTTATTTTGGTCCTAAATATAAAACCTCAACTTGCTTTGTCTCTCATATCTGTTGATTTTTTCCAAGGTAATCCTTCTCATAATAATAGTTCTAGCCAATACACTTGATTAGCAAAAACATTTTAAAAAAGACAATACATATTTATTACAAATAACTAACTAAACTTATTTTTTTAGTCTCATCAAATTAGTTAACTAGCTCCTATATTTAAGACCAGAGGCAGTGTGTGTGTGAGTTCTCC
This sequence comes from Neltuma alba, assembly GCF_004799145.2. Classification (NCBI taxonomy): domain Eukaryota; kingdom Viridiplantae; phylum Streptophyta; class Magnoliopsida; order Fabales; family Fabaceae; genus Neltuma; species Neltuma alba. The sequence goes on along the minus strand of NW_021637624.1, from coordinate 39,576 downwards.
CGCGTCAAATATATGCATGTGTTTGAAAAGTTTATTATGTATGCATATGCATGAAGATTGAAGGGGATGAAAGTGGTGAAGAATACTGACCATGACTATGGCGAAACTCTCCATATCAACAGAAGAAACTTGAAATGTTTGGAACAGGAAATCTCTGTAAGCTTCATTGTCGACATATATGTCGGCTGATGTGCCATTCACACCAACCACTAACTTGGTACTATGCGGAAGACAAAAGCTCGAGTTTATACAACGTTCTAGCTGTATTCCCTGTCACAAATTACACGAGCTATCAGTTTCTCACTTCCGTATGCATCTGTTATCAAGAGGATTGAAAAGGGTAATGAGACTCGTAAAGGTAGTATGTTACGGATACACAGTAATCCTTCTAGTCCTAAATGTAAGAATTTGTATAAAAGAGTTTGTTTTGACTATAATAAGATTTCAATCCACTTTGTCTCTCAAATTTATCATTTTTTCACCCTAAACTCTCCATATTGATTGCACATATTAAGAGAGTTTCCCATCAAGTGAGTATTTTCTAACATAAATAATTAAAAAAAGTACTTTAGGAGAATTAACATATATTTTTTACATATAACTAACTTGACTAATTATTTTAAGTTATGTAAATTACTTGTCTAGCTATTGCATTTAGGAAATTTGAACTGGCGTCCTTATGGTGTATTGGCGTATATATGGCCAAGTTCTTGACAGTGAGTAGCATCATGTTTTGTTCTAACCTCCAAAGTAGCAGCAAGTTGAAGCCATTGAGAAGTAACTTTAGCCCAGATCAAACGCTGTGCTAAGTTGGGTTTTCCAGTGACAGAAAAGAATTCTTCAGAACTGTAGCCAACACGTCCCAACAAATTGTTGCCTTTTGGAACATCGAAGTTACCAAAATCCAAGTGAGCAAAGTCACTACTTTCAAGTGTCCCATTCGGCTTCTGCCATTATCAAACACAAACATAAATTCAAGAGTTTCTTTAGTACTATTTGCAAAGCGTTAGGTACTTGAAAGATTGACAAGTTTTACAGAAAGAAAATTGAAGTACCAGCCAGTCCCATAGGCCAGTATGAACAAACTGTTTGGGAATGGTGACATCCCCAAAGGAAATGGAGTCATTCGCACTTCCAGCAATTCCAAAATGCAGTATCCCAACTACGTCTAACACATCAATCATTTGTTGTGCCACTGCTGCTGCGTTCAGCTGTAATAGAGCCAACATCAACCTCATTTTTTAGTTTAAAAAATATTCCAAAATCAAAATGAGAAGAAGAAACTCAATGATTTTGGAGAATAGATTTTCTCAAAAGCTGATCAATCCAACTTCTCCTCAAACCATGGTTTCTAGTTCATTAATCACTCGTTGACTTTTTTTTTAGTGTTTGGATGAAATCACACAAAACCTTGATTTTGCTTAAAAAAGTGATTTTGGAGTGGTTAGCCAAACATGGACTAAGTATTCAAGGTATGAAGTAGAGAGAGAGAGAGAGAGAATGGCCGGTACTATCTCTACACGTGTGTTTCACAAAAATAGACTGAGTTACCTTTCTGCTTCACCCCTTAAAATAGGAGAAAAAATTTCAAATAATAAAACAAATTAATCCTCTGAAATTTAAAATTTCTCATGCTTTTGTGCGTGGATATGTGTATATCATCAGACTTGTAAGTAAAGATAATATTAATCGCACACGAGAAAGAACTGATGAAGAAGCATTCATGCGTATACATACCATTCCTACTCCACACCTCACAAAGATGACTTTCTTATCAAAGACCTTCCCGACCCTGTATAGCCTCCCTGCAACCACCATTTTCAACACAACTATCCCGAATCTAAGCTTCTTAACTACATAAAAACATGTTTATAAAAATAATGGGATCTCAGTTTTATAGAAGAAGAACCTGAGAGTTCCACAAAAGGGTGATTTGGATCGGGTTCAAATGCCTTGGAAGCAAAAAATGCAATCTCCTCAGGTGGGTAGGCAGCGATGATACCAAAATATGGCCCTTTCTGCTTCACTTCCTGTATCACTTGCATTGCCCTTCTTCTGCTTAATGGTTCTGCAAATGCTGCTGTCAAACTCAGCAACATAATCATCAAAACTCTTGCAGCCATGCTTATTGAAGAGTGAATTTAACTAGCAATAAGAAGCTAAAAATATTGGTAAATGGATACAGTTTATAGAAAATACATGAACATAGCAGACACAATTGTTTTCAACACAGATGTCTGCTTACACATGGTTATGTTGTTCGTGTTTTATGGACTGCGTGTGCCTGCCAGCCCACTCAACGTTCTCTGTCAAACTGGTATCTGGTTATGGAACAGTATTACCTGTAAGTCAAACCCCGATAAAAATGAGGGCTTTCGTTTCTTAGAAGTTAAAAATCCAATGAATTTATGGAAATTTTCAACGTCTTATAAGGCATTGATGGTAACTGGAGTTTACTAGTGATTTATATTTAAAGAGCCTTTTAACTGAATCCATTGATCAGAAGTCAATAATCCTTTTTTGTTGTTTTGTTGGGAGGGGGGTGGGCGGAAGAAGTTGACAGTCTGTTGAAAGTTTGATTTTTGGGCACGTGAGAGAGATAGATAAACGGATAACAATGGGGCCCATGAATTAAAATCTCTCATTCACTCATCAGAAAGTGAGCCCCATATAACTGGCCCTTTGTTCCCTGAATGTCAGATTATATTTGCATACATTATACACTCACATTATTGTCAATTAAAATTATTTTTATATGATGGAGTTTTTTGTTCTTTTGGGACAAAATTTTCGCAGCAGAAGAAACAAATACAGCTTGCAGCACTATTTCTCATCATCCTCTCACATAAACTTCCATTGATTACCTAAAACAATGCTGGTCAAAAAAAAGAAGAAGAAGAATACCTAAACAATACTATGGAATTGCCAGATATCTTACCTACATCAACATATCTGCAATTTTCCGAGGGCAAAATCTAGTGAGTAATTTCAACAGTTCTGGAGAAATTAGAGTTGAAATTTCAGCGTCTGACATGGGTTTTGAGCAGAAAGAAATGGAGAAATTCATACAATATAAAAAGCAAAACTTGTATCATCTTTCAATTCATGGTATACGTTTATGACTTTTGAAGTTCTTTAATACAAATAAATGATTCCAACCTCTTAACATAGCCTAGCGTTGTTGTTTTTCACATTATACATGTCATCCCATAGAAGCATGAAAGGGGCTGGGTAAGTAATCATAAGCTCAAGTTGTGAGAAATTAGCTTGAACCAGTTTCGGAAAGCTAATCTGTAACTTCATTTTCTGTTGATGAATACGTATCAGAGGGTTCTAAATTGATTAGTCCCCTCATCCTGAACAGTAACAAGACACTGAAAATACTGTTGTCAGAAACAGTGAGTTTCATCGGTTTTGAAGCCCTTCAATTGCCTTCTTCCACTGCCATGCTCTTTGTTTTGCATCCTCCAATGACATTACTTTCTTTGGCTGCATTGTTTATTTAAGAGAAATCACAAATCATAAATCATCAAAATATCAAGAGGTATAAAAGAAATCTAACAAGGACATTGCAAGTTCGGGGAAAGCCCTAGAAAACAACTAAGCAAGTAGCATTACAGCTCCTTACATTTCATGCATATATATTAAATTTCAAATCAAATATTTACTTAAATACTATCCATGGTAATGACGGATATGGGGTCTTCTTTTTACCATCAATACATACAGCTTGCTGTAACTATAAACAAAAATCTTATAACAAGATAAATAAAGATAACAGCAACTTACTGTGCAAATCTTAAAATGTGAAGGACTAGTCACTTGGACTGAAAGTTCACTTGGATTATCAGACCATAACATATTTCCCTTTACAATCAGTTTTGATGGGTCAACGTAGATCAACTTTGGCTTGTTTGTAAGGATGAGCTGCACCTTCTTGCTTGTTAGTTTCTGTAATTTCTTCACATTTGAGATCATAAGAACAGTTTCCCCAGGTTCCAAAAATTGTTGCCTGTAAGATAAGAAGCACTAATTTTGATTTTTAGTTTATACATAAAATGCACAGATTAACCAAAAAAACAACCAAATTAATTAATATCAAAAGCTAAATGAGGGCGAAATGAAATTACAGTGTGTATAAATTCCTTCATTTACAAGTCCAAGATAAAGGATAACATGGCACCATTAACGTTTTACAATCTTAAAGGAACATATTGAGACCTCTGTCACATGATGTTAACTTTTGTGCTTCAGTGAGTCATGGATGACACAGTATATGGTCTTCACACAAACAATGGAAGATAATAATTTACCATTTTGAATCGAAAGAATCAATTGAAGCTAGCCTGGTCACATGAGCAGTCCCATCAGAAGTAGCAGCACTGGTATTTCCATCAGGTTTAGTAGAACCATCCTGAGGATCAAATGGGGAATCATGATGCTCAAGAGATTGACCCTAATAGTGAGAATGAGATGATGACGCTAGAAACACCTTTTACATTCGTCCCTAAAGAAAGTGGAGAAAAAGGGAAAATTGCCTATTCGGCATGAGTAACATTTAAAAACAGAATGAGAATTATACCCCTGCTTCTGGAGCAAGTTTTGGGGGGCTTTGGTCCCTTATGTTTTTCCAGTTTACTCCCTTGAAAAAAGGATGCATTTTGAGAACTCCATATCCATCAGGTCCAGCACCTGGTCTCCTCATTGGATTTAAATCCTGTACCATAGTTGCATTACTGTTTTAAATACATATTATTACAAATGAATGAAATACACAGAGCGTAGCAATTTAAATCATGCTTAATTATAGGGTAAATTACTCTTCCCATAGCTGAGTAATGCTTGAATTATACAATCTTCTCTTACTATGAGAAATCACTTTAGAAATATAAAGATCTCGAGTGGCTTTGACAATTTTCTAATTGGCTAAGATCAGAATCTATTACTGGATGCATAGGATAATTTTAGAAGTAGCTTTTTTTTCCGTCGAAACCAAGACTTAGAAGCAACATGAATTCAACTTTTTTACAAAAGGTATATATCGGTTTTGAAATAGAAGGGACATCAAGTATCCAGCATTCCAGCTCTTTAACTCATAAAAGCCATACTTGGGGACTGATCTCCCAAGTCTCTCTTTTGTTTTTCACTCTAAAGCCCAAACCCCATCCCCCGCCCCCACGAAGCTTGATTTTTATCTGTTGTTGCCTTCAAATTAACAAAGGGAAAATTCTTTATAGCTTTTTTTTTTTTTTTGGGAAGAAAAGACAAGCCGAGGCTTGAAGACAAAGCAACAGAAAGGTAAAAAAGGAAAAAAGACACGAATCAAGAAGACCCAAGAGGCGAAGCAGCTAGCTCCATGCGAAAATTCTTTATAGCTAGCATTGCCATCATGGCATTACAAAGGGAAAATGCCTTTAGTTTCTCATTATCAAAGAGCAGAAACATAAAATCAGAAATGTGGATAGAACAAGCAGGGCCTTCTGCATGCAAAATCCAAAAATACTAACCAGTAAACGGTCAATGAGGTCAATTGCTTGCTCAGAAAAGTAATCTGGAAATCGAAGATCTCTGGCTATAATTCTTTGGAAAATAAGCCATTCACTAGCATCTTTAAATGGAGAAGTTCCAGAAAGCATTTGATATAATGTGCAACCGAGAGCCCAGAGGTCATTTCTGTGGTAAAATATTGAAAGAAATAAAACAAAGGAGAAAATAGAAGAGTATTATGTGGTAGCCAGGCACGGAACAAAAAATAATGAAGTTACTCAGTGCGAAAGCTCTCCTTGGCAACTGAAGGGTTGGAAATAATCGTTAACTCAAAAAAGACAATGAAATCTATAAATAACGTAAAAACGCCATCAAAACAACATACAATCAAGTCCGTACCCAAAAGTTGCTGGAGAAGAATTAAGAACCTCTGGAGGGACATAAGCAGCTGTCCCCACAAATGTGCAGGCTTTATCATCTAGGGGAAAAAACCAAGATCACACACATGAATAATGATAAACATAACAAAGCAGCTTCCACATTACTCCTGATTTTACCTGATGCTGCTGCATTTGGAAGGACTGTAATGCGGCTGTCCTGCATAGGCTTCACACTCCCAAAATCAGCGATTTTAATATGTCCTTCAGCCGTAAGTAACAAGTTCTCTGGCTGCAACGTAAGGAATGTGATCTTTTAACATACCCATATGAAATGCTGAAGCAATACATTCATAGCACAGAACTACCTTAATATCACGATGTATCAATCCCAAACTATGTATATATTCAAGGGCATCCACAACTTCAGCTGCATAGAACCGTGCTTCATCCTCGGATAGACGACCTTTCTGCACACAGGAAATCAGGCAGAAGCTAGTAGATAGCAAGTAACAAGTTGGCAAATAGATACGAACCACACAGATAGCAACAGCTTCCAAAAATCTAAGGGTAGAAAAAAGAAAATACAATATTTTTAAAAGAAGGACCAACAATTTCAAAAATATCAATATGAAATGTCAAACGTGTTGGCCTTGGATAAACTAAGCCATAAGAGTGAAATGAAGTACCAAATGTTCAAAACCTCTCAACACACGGCCTACGACACCCCCCCCCCCAAAAAAGGAGTAGTCAAAAAGGGGCCAGACAGCTTTTTCCAAAAGAGGAAGGGGGAAACAGAGAGACAACAGTGAAATATGTAAATAATGCTTCTCTGGACAAAAAACGAGAAGCAAAAACAGTAAAAAAAAAAAAATCCTTTGCAAAGATCTGTGACAGAGAACATATTTTTTACATAAATAAAAAGAAATCAATACCATATTGCTCACCATCCACATATACTTAAGAATAAAGGTGTTATTGGTTTCAGTTGGGGTCAATTGTCAGCGTTTATTTTGAAATGTTCACTAACATGTACAAATAATTTATTGAAAAAGAGAATAGTAATTTATCTCAACTCTTGAAAAATATTATAATAAACCGCTTCCAGTACTTTTTTCCAGATGCAGATTATAAAAGGCCATAACAAATAAGACCCAACTTCTACAGCACTAAATCTGGGTCCTTCTAAACCAGTACCAATCAAATTAATTGGATTCCAGCGTGTGGATCTCATGTCTTCAAGTCTCATATTAGCTTACCCGGGTTATTTGATCAAAAAGTTCTCCACCTTCACAGGACTCAAGTGCCATGTCTTCAAGTTTGAAAAAGAAAAGATCACAAGAAAAAGATACAACATTGATTAATAGATCAAAATGGGTGGGAAGCTAAAGCATATTGAAATGAAAGAAGATAGAGGAGGAACAGCATTGAATGAAATTATTTAGAGAAACACAGCCTAAGAATACCTACAAATGGAAAATGTGTCTTGAAATGTGAAAAATAGGCGCACAATGCCAGGATGGTCCAATTGATCAAGCACTATGCGCTCCAACTTCACATAAGCTGTTTTATTCTCTTTAGTAATAAATTTTTTATCCATGATTTTCAATGCATACACAACTCCTGTGTCCTTCTTCTTTGCCCTCACAACCTAATACACAAAAAAAAAAAAACAAAAAACAAAAAAAAAATTAAAACAAAATATGTGGTAAAAGTTTAAAAGAAATGGTGAATTTACTCAATTAAATCACAAAAGATCCAGATAATTAAGTTTTGAAATAAGATAACAAGCAATATTTGTATACAACGGATTGAAATTTATAGTTACAGAGATCACTGAACTATATGATCAGGAAAATTTAACAAAAGTAGCAAGACGAAATACAAGACTCATATTCCAGTCCCTGGATAAGTGATATCATAATCACTAAAAAAGAATATCATAATCTCTGAAAAAAGGCAAGAGGTGATTGTCCTAGCGGATAACAGAATACTTTATCCTCGAAGTCATAATGGTCACCAAACATAGATGGTCACCAAAGTCTCAGAATACTTTGGCATGCTTCCCATGAACAGCCCCTCAACACTGCTATAGTTTCTCCCTTTGGCCATGTCATCTAATGTGCTGAATCACTCACACAACTTCAAGAATTCTTCAACCTGCTTCCATGAGTAGCCCCTTCAATATTCTCCAAGCTTGTCTCGAAATTATGGTTTACAAACATGATAACCAATATGAATGCCGCAATCTACACTACACTTCCTTCCTTCACAACTGAGATTCCAAGCCTAAATATATTATCATTTGATATTAATTGAATTTTGTTTATTTGTCGGAATAAAGCACTTACGGTTAAGCCAATAATTATAACTAATAGGAAGCGGCAACTCTATTTCCTTCATCCATCATAAAGCCCAAGTGTCATATTTTGATCATAACAGGGGTTTATGAATGCTGTGAACCCCCAATCTGTCAACAGTTGCCTCCACCCAAACAAATGAAACACTATTTCAATTCATCTTTTCTTTCACCTTAATCAATAATTGAGCTATACAGCACATAAGATACAGGACATACACAAACATAAGCATAACATTAACATTCTGAAGGGCACGGCAAACACACACACGACAGTGTTAGTGAAAATATTCTTTGACAAGCACAGATATGCATCAGAGATATTAAGTAATAAAACAGTTTGGCCTTCTAATGCTTTGAGATGAAATAATTCTCCTCATAGTTCAGAGCAAGAATATGACCTTGCTACCCTGTAGTCCTAATCATTGTAAAACATTTTATGTTGGGCTGCGAGCATGTGAGTGGTCCACATTTCAAATCCCAAAGGCTTTCACAACACAATGATAACAGGCATATGAAACATACTGATAAAACTATTTGAAGCTTTCAGTGACAATTTAAGCTTTTGATCAAAGGGTAATTGACACACAAACGCAAATATATATATTATTATGTAAAATGAACGATAATGTTCAGATAATAAAAAAAAGAATCTATGATAAAAATTTAAAACCACATTCAACTATTAAGTGAAGCACCAGGAATAGTTTAGCAGTGGTAAACTCAGATTCCTGAAAAATTTGACAGCTTCAAGAAATATGGAGCATATGCACGCCTTATCAGATGGTAAGGTATAAAAGGCGTATCAATCAAAACTGCAAAGGCAAACCAACAGCAGCAATTAAACACGAAAAACCTTAGAATAAGAGCCAACACCATAGATCTTTCCCAATTCAAAGTCCTGTATGGTGAAATTCTCCTGAGGGGCTCTGAAGGCAAAGCTCTTAGATCTCTGCACATTGCCATCAGCAGACGAATTCTCCTGAATCCTCAACTTAGAATCAAAATCCTTCTCCATAGCCAACATCGCACTCCAGCAAAGTTCCTCTACATTCTTATACCAAAATTCTCCCTTTACAACCCCATTATCATCTCTCCTTAAGAGCCTCGGGAGGAGAGCTCAGAATGGTCAATTACACTACTGGGACAAACCCATTGCCGCTTTGGATGAAAGCAATCATTCTCTGATATTCCCTGATAAAAAGAAAAGGTTAGGTGATTCTTTCTGATTAGGGGTACAGCATATGCCTATATGGGTATGCGTGCACAATCTGAAAGTGATCAGCTTTAGCTTTCTTCCAATTTCAAAACCCTAAAAAGTGATGCCAAGGAAATGGATTGAAGGGAGAAGAGAGAGAGAGTGTATTGTGAGTGTGTGTGAGTTCGAGGACGGAGGAGAGGAAGGCATGGAGATCGAAGAAGAGGAGAGTGAGAGTGAAAATGGCACATGAAAATGAATGATGGGGATCATTCAAGCTTTCTCTATCAAATGCCTAAAATGGGAATGGAAGTTGCGCATGATTAGACGCCTAGCGTCTTGCATGTAGTTAGAAATTACAACGGATTTTGTCAAATTCCTTTTTTTGGAAACTGCAGTACGATACCTGTTTCCTCTTTCTTTTGATACTGAAACCCTGCGAGAAGTCTGACTCTATATATCTATGTCGATCTATTAATTAATTCGATTTTTGTTTCAAATTTTCTGAACTTTTCCCCTCCTTGTGATCAATTTATAATTAGATTAAGGAAATTTAGCTGTCTTGTCCTTTTACAAAGTTGACATATATATATATATGGAGTTATCAAAATAAAATATATCCCATTATTGTGGAAATTATCGAGTAATCGGATATTAAAAAAAAAAGACCAAAAATTTTGTGAACAATGCGGAGTCGAATTTGTTAATTCTCGGACTATAATCATTCAAATGATAACTTTCTTTCTTTCTTTTTTTTGGCTATCGTAAAAATGAGAACTTTTTATGTTTTAAATTTAAGCAAATTATGATAATTGATTTTGATAGCTGTTCCATCTATCAAAATGTTATATCATTTCAATGTTTTCAAAATTTATAAAAAGAAGTCTTCTCCATACAATTATATGCTATCAATTGTTATTGAATTAGATTTAAACATTATTAGATTTAATTGATAATAACTCTTTCAAAAACATTTTTTATTCAAATAAAATCAAACTGAAGACCTCGTGCTTAAATCTTTTTATTAGAATAAGTCATAAATTTTTTTCAATATAGAATATTAGAATATTATTCATAACTTATGAATAGTATCATTTATTATTTTTAATATATATATACACACATATTATGATTGTCATTATATAAATCAAAAGTGACTATCAACTTGTTTATAACACATCAAAAGTAAAAAACAATTAAACTTTTTACGCATGAAGTGTTTAAATGATTTCTTTAAGATTATAACAAAATATTTGTTCATAATCACTTATTCATTAAAATGTGTTTTGAATGCTTTTTATACATATTTTTTTAACGATTAAATTGTTAGTTGTGACATAATCAAAAGTGACATGGGCACTAACAATCATGTTTCATTGTTTCGCACACGACTCCATGCAGAAATCGTTTACTTTAGCTCATTTTTTACTAACTTCTACAGATTCCACCTTTCCTTTCGCCTACTTCATTCTATGATAGTAAAATTATGAGTTATTTTCGTATTGGATTGACATATATTGTATATATAAAATTTAAAATATCAAATGATAAGTAAATATTAAAATAATGAGAAAAATGGCAAATTTGAAGACAACAAAATCACAGCCAATATAATTTAACAACTAAGACACAAAAATGCCATTACATGCTAATTTACAATTTGTCGGGAATCTATTTAAAATCTCCCCACATAAATTTTCTGTGGGGGTGGAAAAGTATGGACAAACTTGTACCAGAACAAAATTTAAAAATACAAAAGTTGGTAAAAAGGTCCTACCTTTGGATTAAAAAGAAAAAACCCTCTTTCCTATTACCGTTTCTATACATCCCAACCATCTTTTCTGCTGTCAAATCCCCACTTACGACCAGCCAAAGTTCCATACATCTCTGTAATTTCACAAGGCACTGAGTTCTTAGATGGTAATGCATTTTTGTGTTCCCACTTATTGCTGCACCAGAAAACTTCGATGTGTCAATTGCCCAAGCTGGTTTAACATAATCCACAGTCCTAGATGAGCTTGCATTTGCATACAGGTAGTTCAGAAGCACATCTTCACAGTTAAAGGATTTGTCTACCATTTCTCTCCCTTCCTTGGCTTCATCACTCCAGTACCTCTTGAAAGCCACCTGAGAATCTATGAATGCTGCACCAGTGAGAATCATGTTGTACCCTTTATGCATCCGAGCATACTTTTCTGCCCGGTATTTCAGCGGGCTCCCATCAATGAGCCTAGGATAGAACCCCACGATTCGATCTGGGTGCTGTCTCCAAACCTTGAAACCTCGCTCCACATCATCACATGTCATCATAATGTCATCATCGAGCTCGAGAACAGCTCGTGTTGTTATCAATGGATCGACCTTGAACCGATTATTGAGTGAATTCTTTTCCTCTACACGGATTCTTACTGGGACTGCAGAGTCCAGATCAGTTGGTTTGGGAGGGACTCCTTTGTTCCACACCACAACAATCTCTCGCACAGAGGAGCATCTTGAGTAATGCTTCACATACATTTTCAAGTTCCAGAGACGAGCCTCATAGGTCATTGTTAATAATGTGAACTGTGAGTAGTGTCCTTCCACAGGGTAAGGTTCTTCTGAACCATTTCCCCCATAGATATTTCTAACCCCGACACACATTAATCCAACACCAACTGCAAATATTGTGATGAGAATCAACCTCCTAGCACAAGCATTATGCTTTATCTTGCTTCGTAGAAATGCTGGAGCTCTGTTCAAGCGGCTACAGAACCGTCTAACTTTACAAGAGAATAAGTTTGATCTTTCCCAAGCCAAGGAAGCAAAATACCTCTTTCCAGAGCTATGCACAGTCCAGTTGAGAGGAACAATACAGTTCACGAATCCCAGTAACACCCCCAGTACCACAATGAGAATACCGGCAACTGTAACTGAAGCGCAACCAAGAATGAAACGCTGAACTGGATCACCAGAAGGAACACGATCCCCATCCATAACTGCAACCCAACCACCAGATGGCAACTGTTGTGCATCCAGGTGATGGTACCGAGCACCATTCCAAGCATTTCGACCCTTGCTAGGCTCAGCAAAACCCAATGGTACTTCAGTTTCTTTGTATTCTTCTGGGGTAAGAACTTCTATCTTAAAGACACGCACCCGTCTCCCATATGTTTCACCACAGTCCTGACCAATACGATAAATATTCCCTTCATATAAAAATGGTCTGCCTCCATTGCGAGCACCAAGGCTCTTGTTCACATTATATATGGGGTTTTTCTTATGAGGTTTCCAAGGACCAAGAGGTGAACTGCTATACCAAATCTCCAACCGACCATTTTTCATGGAGCCAAAACCACTATGATCTGAGCCAAACAGCCAATACCTTCCATCATATTTGATGATTAAGGAATCAACTAGCGGCTTTTTTATCATGACCTTTTCTAATGTCCACTGCAAAGGGAATTTAATTGCTTTATAGAGACGCAATTCTCCTTTTTTACTGCTTTCAGGCATCATGTATATCTGAAAATAAAAGAACAAATGAAGCTTACAATTATTATGAACTCAAATGGCTCTCTAATGAAGTGAATGAACCTCAATGCTGAAGAATGCATAACAGAAAACATATGAACCTTGATACGCACTATTTTTCCCAGAACCAACTTTTCTGAGGCATTAACTAAAAACACATGACTCCAAAAGTTAATGCTGTAAATCTGATTTCTAGAGTATTTCATGTAGTTCAAATCTTCCAGCAAGTGCAAATTTTGCAGATTAATTTAATTAAAATAATATTAACTTTCATTGTTTTATTTGCCTAACCAGAAGTTAAGGGTCCCAGAAACAACAGAAGCTGCAGTTACCATGGATGCTCAAATACTATGTAAATTTAAGTAGTAGTATATTGAGGTTTACCTGGCCAAGATGCTCAAATACAAATGGGAAAGAAAGATGCCAGTCCTCATTCAAAGCAATGCCCAACTGTTGCCATGTTGCTCCTTTGTCAGTACTTTTTGCCACACCAATATCGCCTTTCATAGTGATTGAATTCTTAGTCTCATAGAACAGGTAAAAGGTATCATCCTGAAATGTAATACCAGTGTAAGTGGCCAAACTCATGGATATTATCCACTAAGGTACAAGAGAATTCACGGCCCTAAAAACCTCACAAATGAAATAACAACTAATTATCATTAGGATTTCACAGCCAAATTCATGTACAAAAACTTATCGTCTTTATATAATGAAATAATTTAAATTTGAACATCTTTATATAATGAAATAATTTAAATACGAGTGGAAACCATCTAACAAACTTATTAGTCATTCAAAAATGAAATCTTGAATGACACGTACTAGTATCTCAGTTGCAGACTTAATGATGCCGGAATTTGTTATAAAGTACAGTAGCAGATTACTTATAAACTAATAGTTAGGTAGCAGATAAGTGTTGATTAACAGTGGAAAGCAGTAAAGAACAAAAAGGGAAAAAGAAATTTAGATGTCATCCAACCAAAGATGATAAAGAAGAACTTTAATTAAGGATTTCTTTCTTTCCTCCTTTTCAGAATTTTTGTTCAGGGAGTAAACATACATGAGCACTTCGCAAAAGATAAAAGGGTCCTACTACTTTTGTCAAAACCAGACCAAGTTTGTTCCCCAGTAAATAGCAATACTCTGGTCATCTATCATAATCTCCCCAGAATCAAAAAAGATACCCAAGACAAACATTCTAAATCAAATGACCACTTGTATGATTATTCAACCTCCTAAAGAAGCACTTTAACCACATATTACTATCTGCTTCATCTTTTTGCAGCGCTATCATCATTAAACTTTCAAAGCTTCAAATATAAAATTATCTTCTCGCTTAGCTTCCTAAGATAAGGATTACAGGAGCCAGGAAACCCAGTGATCCCACTAAAAATTCCAGGCTTCACTGAGTTTCTATAGCTAAAAAACTGTGAAAATATCAGATATAAATTTATGAAGGGTCACTGCTCTCAATCTAAAAAGCCTCATTCTATGCCAGCAAGTAATAATTAATCTCAAGTTTAAGAGCCTTTCTCGTTTCTGATACGCATAAATCAGAACAAAGAACAAATACAGAGTATTCTGACAAGACTGAACTTAAACTACGTCAAAAAAAAAAAAAAAACAACTTATCGTTAACCCATGGTAATAGATTTCCCTTAAGTAGCGACCATCTAAATCTCTAAGTTGTAGGAGTTTAGCAGAGTAAAATACAGACAAAACCAAGGGAAGAGAACAATATTGAAGCTGCCAGAAATCGTCCCCCAGAAAGAGATAAGCGAATTGGAAGAAATAACGATAGTACAATATATGATGCCTCACTTTGTTTATAAAATCTAAATTTTGCCTTGTAGATAATGAAGATTATTGATTGCCCCGAAACACTCACTTGGCAAACACAACCAGAGGCATAGAATACTATTCCGCTGGTATGTACAGGAGGCATAAAAAATAGAGAAGCAAACGTCTATATCTTTTTTCTCGGAATCAGAAACTAGAGAAAGGAATCAACAGTTCAAAAATATGTTACCTGTATAAAAAGAAAAGGGTCGGCAACAAAATTACTGGGGAAACCAGCATCCGAAGCGGAAGCACACGTCACCACTGGGTTGGCTACTGGCCAAGCTGCACTTTCGTCTTTCCACACATTCGCCTGCAAAGATTCGGGACTATCTTATCCATATAATACTTATTAATTCAGCAATCTCACATGACTAAGAAAATTCCAATTGAAATTTATTCTGTGTGATCGCAAAACAACATAAGGATGAATGAAGAGCAGACCGGAAAGTGAAAACCAAACAAGAGAGGGTCTTATAAAACCATGATCCATAGTTCACAAAAGAAAAGCGAAAAACAAAACAAGCAGAAGAAGACAGAATCGCTTGCCAAGATTTCTTTCACAAGTACAATTATTATTTCACACACGGCATTTATGAGGAAATTAATACTGGGGTGCATGGAAAGAAGCCGGAGGAAAAAGTGGGGCAAAACTGAGAGGAGATAGGGAGGGAAGAAGAAGAAGAAGAGGAAAGAGAAAAAAAACAGACTTACAGTTTCAATGGGTTTTAGCGAGAAGGGAGAATCGCCATAAAAAACCCCAATAGACCAAGAACCCTCATTGTCTTCCTGACAACCGTATAAGGAGAGGCTCGTGCGAACTGGAGGAGAGAAAGCAAGCCAAGCATAGAAGGTTGCAATCGATCCGAACAAAAGCAAACAACCAAAGAAGAAAACGAAACCAGAGGAAAACAAGCGGTTGTAGTAGTGCTGGTGCTCTAATCTCCACCTACACCAGCACTTAAGGCTCATATCACAGCAACTACCGTTACCGCCACCATTGCTAACACCACCGCTAATCTGGCCGGAACCCATGTAGCCGTCACCGGAGCAGGTGTTTGAAGCAGCCAACTCTAACAAGAAATCTCACAACACCGCGGCAGCGCCGCCGTGAACCCCATCAGTTTCCGGCATTTTTCCAGTGAGTCTCCTTCAAGTCTACTAATTCTCTCTCTGAGACTGTTTTTCTGGGTCCTCTCTCTTTATTCTCTCTCTCTCTCTAAAATGAAGTTGACGGGACACGTTCGTAAATTGCGGGATTCTGAGGGCTATGGATGGAAAATTGTCTGAAAACTGAATGAAGCTCTCGTCTATCTCAGCCCGGACATATACATATATATGTATATATGCACACACACGGTTCCGCGGCCTGAAAAGAAAATTCAGTTTAAATTTATAAAGTGATGAAATGAAGCATACTCGCGCGAGGGGGGAATTAAGCGGTACTCGCTCTGAGTGGGAGCCAAGTAATCAGCGGAGTCTGACGTGGCAAGAGAAGGAGGGAGGACGCGTGTGTTGTATATTTTGGAAATGTAGGTGTTCTGAAACTTCAAAGTTGTTTTATTTCTTCTTTTTTTTTATTTTGAGGGGAAAATTTAAAAAAAAATGAAATAAAAATAAGGAGGTGGGAAAGAGAGGGAAGACTCTGAAGAGGTGGGGAGGGCGGGGCCGTCGGGTCTGGAGGGCAGTGTTTGGACGGATTCAAATTGGTTTTTTGAATTGAAGTGGAAAAAGCGTGGGGTCCACTGGCTTTATTTTTCCAAGTTGGAAAGAGCCTGGCTGCTTGCTATTGCCACGAAGATGCATTATGCCGCAAATATTTTGACTACTTTTCTTCTGACTGATTGGATACGCTTGATTCCGGAATAATATAATTATTTTTATCAATTTATATTAAATGTAAAAACAAATTAAAAAGTTTATTTTTATTCTGAATACAATATTTTAATTTAATGTATCTCATAAATTTATAATTTTTTAAATTATTCATATTGATTTCACACATGAAAAGAGTTTCTGTCAAAAGGTAATTCTAACACGAGTGATTAAAAGAATATTTTAGAAAAATAACCTAATTTTTAATAAGTAATTAATTTTATAAATTAATCATATGGCTCTCGTAACATATTGGAGGAAGTTACAGTTTTAATGAAGAGGATTTGAGCTCTTAGATATTTATTTTCATCACCAATGATATTGCCGCATGTGGTATGAAAGCTTCCTTACAAACAAGCATATGATTGTAGGTTTGAACCCGCTTATAATCTCATATTATTAATGTTTTCCTCATTATTGTAAAAAAAAAAAAATAAAGATATATATTTTGCACTCTCTCCATGTTTCTACGCGTAATAGTAAAATCAGCGGCCAAAAGACATGATATTAGAATATCCTAGAAATTAAATGCTGAGTTTGAAATGATCAAGTTTATTACTCTCTTTTAAAAGGTTTCTTGGGCAGCAAGTTTTAAGTCTCTTTCTTATTCATTAAAAACCTCTAGGATAGCTATAAAAATGATCAATAAAGTTTTGACCTTTTTGACAAATTTAATTTCGATTTTCCTTTTTTTAAATCATGAGTCATTCATTGGTTGGGGTTTTCCTAATAAATTATAAGCTTTAGTTACTTTTATCGGACAAGGAAAATGGAAACTTCAATTTGGACCTTTCATTTTATGTTAACAATAGGATAAAAAAAAAAAAGTGTTTGTATTGTCAGTCACCACTCACCACATTTTCTATTTTGTACATGAGAATTATACTTTCGAAAGTACAAATGAATTTTGCCGTGTCCCATCAATTTGGGAAATCTAGATGAAACTTGCATGAAGAATTAATATGTGTTACTTTTTTTTTTTTTTTTAGCCGCATTCTTAAGAAATAAGTTATCATATTGTCATCTAATGGAATGGAAAAGGGAGTAACAAATTTGTTTTTTCAAAAAGAAATAAATAAAAGTTTTTATCTCAACACCATGATCTGATAATGGTTTTTTTTTTTACTGGGCATTGATAATTTCTTATTAGAGGTCTGTTCAAATCATTATCAAATATTAAATATGAATATTTCTCCTGACAAGAATTCACACTAATTTGTCATGTTATAAAAGATTAGCCTATTTCATTAGATATAACCTAATTTGCTGCTTAACATTTTTAATTGAGGCTCAATTATGAAGGAAACCTTAGTTAATGGAATCCAAATTCATTAAATCAAATTAACTAAAAAGAATAAGAAAATAAAAGTTAGATTTTTTTAATTGATATATAGGCCACGAAATTTGATTATTTGTCAAATGTGAAATGGAAAAAAGAGCGCTATTAAATTTCTTTCAACTTAGAGAAGAAAATTCCGGTCAAAAAAAAAACTTAGAGAAGAAAACATGACGGCGATTCGTTATTTGTTGGGCTTCGCTCATTGAAATTGAAAAAAGATTCAACTTTTTGTGCTTAGGGTTGAAATCGAAGGAAGGTTCGATGGTTCTTGATATGAATATTTCAATGCTAATCATCATGTTCTTTTTTGTATATAATACGTAATTTTTATTTTGCAAAAACATAGCATGTGAAATTTCAAAAATAATTTTCATTACTTATATCTTATAAATTATACAAGTTCTATTACACGATATTGTAATTAGTGTAGTAATTTATTATGCATTTTATAATAGAATATAAAATTATATGAATATTGAATTTTTGATTACTTGCTGTACAATTTTTTATTTTTTTAATAAAAAACTAATATCATTCAATGAACTGAATTCTCAAAATCGTGGTCAAAGAAAGAATGTTCATGGACCCTATGTTCTGCTCAAACGGCTGCAGGCTTGATCATATATTTATATTAGAAAAAGTTAAAGTATACTTTTAGTCTTTTAACTTTATACAAAGTTTTATTTTGATTCTTTAACTTTAAAAAGTAAATTTTTAGTTCTCTAACCCTAAAAATGTTAACAAAAAATAATGATATTAAGCTCTTGAATGCTGATAAAATATTATTAAATTTAATATTTAAAACAATTATGATTGTCACAAAAAATATCATTTAAAACTAACAATTTCAGGGTTAAATGACTAAAATTATACTTTTTAAAGCTAAGGGGCCAAATTGAAACCTTACATAAAGTTAAAGGACCAAATGTATACTTTAACAATTAGAAAAAGAGGAAAACGGTCATATCAAATAAATAAACATTTTCTTTCCCATGATATCATCCTCTTACAAATTGATATTTAAACACAAATTAAAATAAAACATTCAAGAAATTTTTTATTTAATATAATTTAAAGGACACGCACACAAATATGCTAATATTGAGCTCTAATTCAGGGCATCATTTAAGCGTGACGATTGGAGTTGCTGTCGAGGCCACCAGCTGTTTTGACCGTTCAATAATTTCGTTAATAAAAATATTTGTGTGAATTTAGATTTTAGAGGCTCAATGAAATACAAATTGATGAAAAGCCCCCGTTTCAGGATTCAAAATGGGTCCATTCATAATATATTTATAAGATAGCTTGGTGATGATAATAAAAATAAAATATAAAAAAAATGGGATAGGTTGACCCGTGATGAATGTGTATGATAACGGAAGGAATGGGGCATATAATTCAGCATTGGACCAAAGAGACGGCTGGCTGGCTCGCCAGGCTTGACTTTACCCTTTTGTCCCCTTCAAAAATATATAATGCCAAAGACACGAAAATAAACTCCTCACGTGGCTTTCTCTTTATTCCAAAACCACTTAATTAATTTAAAAAAATTTAAAAAAGTTACTCAATTATTTTAAATCATTTATATTTTTTTAATTTAATTTGTTTTACTTATAAATTGACATATAATTTTATGATCCACTAACCATTTTAAAAAGATCATATAACATATATTATAATTAAATAATTTAGTAATTCTATTAATCTTTTTAAATTAATCAATTGAATTTTGACCAGGAGTAGTATTTTTTTAACTATTGTTGTTATTACTACTACTACAAGTTACAATGTTGGTTTGTTGGCCAAAAAAAAAAACAGAGAGAGTGAGAAAACTTACAATGTTGGCTGTGCTGATTAAATGAAATGATTAAATATTCTTGGGTTAATATAAACTTTGGTCCTTCAAATTTACTCTCATTTTGGTTTCGGTCTCTCAAATTTTAAATTATAGGTTTTGATCCCTCAAGTTTCTTTTCATTTAAAATATTAGTCCCTACAATCCAATAAAAACTTGGATCATTTTGCCCCTAGAAGGATCAAAACCTATGGTTTGAAATTTGAGGGACCAAAACCAGAATGAGAGCAAACTTAAGAGACTAAAAATTATATTAACCAAATATTCTTTAAACAAGACCTCAAATGTTGGGTGGTGAGAACCTATTTAAATCCGTCGTCTCTAAATTTGATTTGTTGATATTAAATACCAAGTAGCTAAGTGAAAAAGTAAAATTAATAATGATCCGTATGTTATAACCCAAATGACATTAAACATTTTGTAAGACTTTGTTAGGCATAAAATTGTTGTAGTAGTAGTAACAGTAATAATAAATATGTGAATTATTACCAAAAAAAAAACATTGCTGAAAAGAAAAGAAAGAGTTATGACAAAAAAGAATATCAAAATTATCGTCTACTACCCTGCTTTGGTAGGATTTGCAGCACATAGGCCGCTTCGATTTAATTTAAACCTTTGGCATTATCAAAAAGATTAAATATAATGAGATGTGTTTTTTAAAATAATGTGATTTTCTTGGTTTTGTCGATAGGATACTAGGTAGGTGAATTGTTCAACAACCAATTAGATTGGGGGGGATAAAAAAAGGACAAGGAATAAAAAAAACAACCTGCACTATTCTGTTCAAGACAACGGGATTTACAATGAAAGTGGCTTTGTAATTTAAGGCGTCAATTGTTAATTATATGATTATGCATAATAAAAATATTAATTACGAATGATCCATCTAGTGAAGGTAGCTTACGATTATTAATCTTAATACGTTTTATGTGTCGTGAAAAATCTCAAAGGACAACGATGGAAAGAGATGGAAGAGACCTATATTTAATATTTATTACTACTGCCTTCGTCTCATTTACAAGACAAATAGAGGTTTTTTTTTATATTTAAAAATCAAATCATATATTTTTTTTACCTTCACTTATTATTTGTAGACTTTATACTCTTGAGATGAAGTGCATATTAAACATATGTAAAGTTAAAGAGTTATTAAATCTGAAGATAGAATTATTAAAAGATTTATTAAGGTTTTCTGATTCTGCTAAAACATGTTAAGGGCTTAAGGCTATATAAATATATATATATATATTTATAATGGAACTATTAAAGCCATATTTGGATAGAAAAAAAAGTGAGGAAAAAATAGGGAATGATGTATTAGGAAGGAAAATTTTCAAAAATAATAAAAAAAATGAGTACTATTATACCACTCTATTTCTTATTATAGGTCACTTGTATCCCAAAAGTTTGTTTTAAAATATAAGTCACTTGTAATATTTAATGATACTTTTCCAATTTTACCCCTATTAATTTAATAAAAAATTAATTAATCTCTCTCTCCATCTCTCTCACAACTTTTTATTTCCTATGCAATCCATCCCTTTCTTCTCTCTATCTCTCTCACAACTTTTAATAAGGATAAATATGAAAAAAAACAGTTAATTTAATGTATTTTTTAGTTTGTGAGTTTGGAATACAAGTGATTTATAATAAAAAATGGAGTCGTATACTACTAGATTGTTTAGACTGTTTAGACGAGACCATAAATTTTAATTAAATGAAAACAAGGTTAATTAAGCGTTTGGCTAAGAAAATCACGCGCACACACACATATATTTATATATATAGAGATTGCGGGACCCTTAGCTAGTTGTAAGCAATTAATATGTTGACATTTATTACAGGTGTAGAATCTCCAAATTCAATATCCTGTTTCTTCATTCTAAAGGAATTCACATTGACTTGTTCAAATTCGAATTCAATTTCCGTTCGTCAGCTCCAAAAAACAAAATACAATTTCGTTTCCTTCCCATACTGCCCATGAATTTTCATTTCTGTATAATATATGACTACTATTGTTCACATATATTTGACCATGACATGGCTCAGCAGCTGGGGTCAATTATTCCAACATTCTTTTTTATATTTATCCATAAGATTTAAGTTTTTAGACTTATTTAAGAGAAATCAAACTTTTTCATTCCACCCAATTATTCTTTTAGTTTTGAACTATAAAATCATTTATTTTTATTCTTGTTGTTGAGTTATGTGAAAAGTTTTTTTTTCAATATAAAAAATCCCCGCTTCGATCTCTCTTTTTTCATTAGGATAATGTTAATTGAAAATTTTTCTTAAACAATACCACTCTCTGTTATATATATAAGTTATTTACAGGAAAAAATTGTTTCTAAATATAAGTTACTTGTAAATAATTAATAACTTTTTTTTTTAACTTTACCCCTATTAAATACAACAAAAAATGTACAACATAATTTTTTTCTCAATACATTTTCTTCCACAGCCGGCAAATATAAAAAATTCTATCAATTTAATGTTTTTTTGGCCAAAATTTAATGCATTTTTTATATATGGGATAATAGTGTACAAGTGATTTACATATAAAAACGTAGTGTATAAATTAATTTTCACATGTTGAAAAGGTCAGATTCTAGAAAGGCTCAATGCGATAATTCCGAAGAATACGACTTATCGTGTGCCAAAACACTGAATTTATTTGTTATTTTTTTTTCGCATGCGTGGCGTACGAGAAGGGAAAAAAACAATATGTGGTCTGTATTCGATTTTAAAAATACAAGTGTCAAAGATCATGCACATTCTTTACTATTAAAAAAAAGAAATCAGAACATAATATTTATTCTACAAAATAATAGATTAATTACTCAACAATCAATTTCTCTGTGTGTGTGTATATAAAAAATTTCCATGTTTATCTATTTTTTTGCTGAAGATGTTTATCCAATTAATCTACATCAATAATTTATTAACCCAGCGTCATGACATAATAAAATTGGACATAAAATTAATAGGATTACCTCTCCTCTTTAATATAAGAGCTTGTTTCACAGTTTCTAAAATAAGATCTCAATTTACTTTGTCTTTTATATTTATCTATTTTTTCCAGTACAATTCTTATAATACTTGAACATATTAAATGTTTCATAATTAATATATATGATTAGTAAGGGTATTTTAAGAAAAATAACACTTATTTTTTTAATAAATAACTAAGTTAATTAATTTTCTTAATCAACTCAAATTATTCAATTAATGCTTATATTAAAGATCGAAAGTACTAATAAACAATGAATTTTATTTTAAGAAAATTATAAAAATAAAGTATAAGAGTTAAATAACTAAGCAACTCCTTTAGTGATATTTATAAGTTATTCATAGCATGTTTTAAACTTAAGAAAAATATTAAATTTTATTTCAAATTTAACAATTTTCAACTGTACCCTTATATATAGATATTAAAAAAATCTGCACAATAGTAAATAAAGAATAAAATAATACATTTATGTAAAAAAAATTTAATGGTGCAACTTATAAATAAGATTTTAAAAAAATTCTTTCTTTATTTTATAAATAGTAATAGAGGAAAAATTTATAATAATTAATAAATTTAATTAAGTTAGTTATTTATAATAAATATGTGCTGATTTATTTAAAATATTGTTTTAATCATATTTATTAGAAGCCTTCAAACTTCTTTCACTGATCAAAACCCCATTTCAATATATGCAATCAAGGGAAACTAATTCTCAATTGATGAGATAAAGTGAATTGAATATTATGGTTAGAATTAAAACGAACTTCTTAACTAACTTGTTCAGTTGTACTTAGCATACGAAAGGGTATACATGTAATTGAGCCCAAAAAAAAAAGTTGGTTATAGATTTACAACAGGGCAACCAAACACGGCCTAAAGCTAACGGTCAAATATGCGTAGGTTTTGAGTTGCAGCTAGAAGCTTCGTAGACGCAGTCCAAAATTTGACATTGAAAACAACAACCGAGTCAATGAGTCGTTTGTTTTAGAGAGATATTAATTTAATTTAATTTAATTCAATTCAATTCAGACCGTGAAATTAATTTTGGATTATATTGTTTCCCCACTCCCACTTTGTCGCCTTTCATTTTTTTTCCTTTTAATCTCAATTAATCTTTGATTATATCATCAGTCACTGACTTATATAATATAATTATTGCTATCCAAAAAGTGATTTGACCTTAAAAAACACGATCATGACCATTTGGCTCATTCAATAATTCATCAGCCATAAATTAACTAATCAGAAATTACTCCTGTATATTCGTCTCTGTGTCCAAGGTTAATTTGATTTGGTTTAATTTTTTTTCTTTGAAATAAAAAGGTGAAATTTTGAGATTTTATATTTGAACGATCATTGAAATGTTTTGAATATATGACTATTTACTGTGATATCTTTGGTAACGGTCAAAAGTGTTGATTTAAGAAGATAAAAATAAAGAAAATAATGCCCAAGATATGGGGGCATATCAGATAAACACCTTGATAATTCATATATAACATGGTAATCCAATTAGATTGATATTTTCATTTTAATTATTATAGTATTGCTGAAATCAATAATAATATTTTGAATATAACATATATATATTAATTATCAATTTATCATCACTCAGTAATCCAGAGGTAAACTCTTCCCCCACCTAAAAAAAAAACAAAAAGAAGAAAAAAGAAAAATAGGGGTAAACCAATATTTATTATCATTATTTTACTATCACTTATACCAACTTGTTAATAAAATAATATTCTTATTTCTCTCTTCAAGGGAATAACCTGGGCAGTTGTTTGCTTTAACTTCAACGTGAATACATTTAAAATATTAATGACCAAATCTTTAATTTGATTTGTGATTCTTAACAATTAAGTATTTGAATGAACAAAATTATATTAGGTTTTTGAGGTAATTATAACTTCACGGTCAAAATTAGTAGTACAAAATAAACAGGCCTGGATTATTTAAATGGATAATTTTGAAAATCCCAACTTCTTATAAATTTTTAATTCATTTTTCAACAAACCCTAATGTTTAATTGGGTATACGTAGAATTATTTCTTGTTTATTTCATTAAATTTATCATTAATTAGGTGATCTTCAAAAGATCACTTTGAAGATCTCATAAATAATTGAAATCTATTCCCAGATCGATAAGAAACACATGCAAGGAAACAAATTAAAAAAAAATTGTGTTTTTTTCTCATTTGGTATTACTACAAATAAAGAAAAAATTGTCATGTTTTATAGTGACGTTTTAAGAGGTAACAATTTGAAATCTAGAAATTAATTATAATTTTTAACGATCATTACTAGACAAAAAACTTTTCAAACTTTGAATATCTCCTGCAATTTTCCCCATAAAATAACGGTTTATACAATAATTTTTTGGTGAAACAGAGTGACATCAGTAGACCAACGTTATACGAAAGTTTATAAGATAATTAAAGTATGATGCATAGGTTGATTTTTAATCATGTTTTATTGTATGATTAATTAATAATTGTAATTAGGTAACAAGGATTAAATTATACTTACATCTGTTTCGAGTCTTCTGGCAACCTTAATGGGTTAGTTAATTATAATATTTAGGTTAAGAATCTCAAGTTTTGTTTTTTAGGGTTTGCAGGTGAACGAACAAGCATCATTAACCTACCTTTTTATGTGCTAAAGTCCAAAGTAATTTTATTCATTAAACAAAGTAATTAAATCTGACGCGTAACTTTACACTTTGGCCACTTGCTCATTAATTAATTACATATATATACGCGAATAAAAAAACTAATTGATGTATACCAACAAAGTTTGATAATAAAATATAATTATATTATCTTAATACGCAAATCAAACTTAATAATTAAGTTTTGGTTATTTGGATTTTGGATTGAATATAATTATTGTAAAAAAAAAACTAGCTAGAATACGTACGTACGCGTTTCTTGCTTATAAATTGTAATATACGAACAAAAATAATAATTAATTTGTAGAAATGCATAGCCAAACTAATATAACATATAATTGTCATCGTAATATTTAGATTAATTGTACAATGTAAGGATGAGTTCATTCATTTGGATATATAATGAGCATCGATCCCAAAAAAAATCCAAATTTTACCGAGCTTTTTTTTTCAAGAATATTATGTGAAAGTGTTTTTTTTAATCTTGTCAAAATTTGAGTTTGTTTTCAAGAAATACACTCAATTATTACAGACAAAAGTTTCCAACTATTACTCCTTCCGGTTCTAAATAAATGGCCTTAATTTGCTTTTTTATTGCTCTTATTAATTTCACAATTTTCTTCGCACTCTCTTTCTCCCATTATTCAATACTCTCATGAAAAAAGAGAAATGATTCAGGGAGAGTTACGCTAATGTTTATGTAATAATAACAACAAATAACTAATTTTTTTAATTTTCATGAAGCTGTTAATTAAATCTTATATCTAAGACAAGAGGAGTACTAATTTTCTCTTTAATTAGATCATCATCTGATTAAATATATGGGCACAACATACCCAAAAAGGCATCTTAAATGAAATGAACCAATGGTATATGTTTTGATTATATATATATATATATATATATAATATGAGACCCAGAAGGATTATTACATGCACTAGCTAGCTTCACACTTGAAAGAAAAAAGTGTATTAACTTATAATGAAGAGCATTAGGTGGAACAGCTTAAAAGGATTACACATAAGCACGCACCCATAGAGCAAGATATGAGAGCTCCTTTTTTATTGGGTGATAATTTGCATGTGAGGTATGTGTATATATAGTATATTATATATATAGCCTTCTTCAAACAAGTCATTATGGAGGGATTGAAGTATATAATTATATTACATCTGGTCCTCAATATAAGAGTTTGTTTTATTTTAATCATAAATATAAGATCTCAATCCACCCTGTCTCTCATATTTGTCTATTTTTTTAAAGTAGTCCTTATAATATACTTCCTCCGGTTCTTAATATAAGATCTCATTTGATTTTTATTTTGGTCCTAAATATAAGAACCCAATCTAATTTGTCTCTCATATTTATCTATTTTTTTAAAGTAGTCCTTATAACATACTACCTCCAGTTTTTTATATAAAACCTCGTTTGACTTTTATTTTGGTCCTAAATATAAGAACTCAATCTACTTTGTCTCTTATATTTATTCATTTGTTCCAAGAATCCTTCTAATAATGATAGTTTTAGCCAATACACTTAATTAGTAAAGATATTTTAGGAAATACAACACCTATTTATAACAAATAACTAACTTAACTTATTTTTTTAATCTACTCAAATTAGTCAACTGACTCTTATATTTAGGACCGGAGATAGTGTAATGATAGTTTTAGTCAATACTCTTGATTAGCAATGATATTTTAGAAAATACAACACCTATTTATTACAAATAACTAACTTAACTAATTTTTTTAATCTAATCAAATTAGTCAACTAGTTTTTATTTTAAGCACCAGTGGTTATATATATACATATGTGCACTCATATTATATGATATAATTAATCACAACTTGAGATATTGCTTAATGGGGGGGGGGACATTGGGACAATGCTAATATCAATCAAAATGAGAAATTAACGTTAGTGTTTCAGATTTGTCGTCTTTTCTTTGACTATCATCTGTGGAATCTCATAAATACTCCATTCTATCCTCTTTTCATAAGGTTCTATCAATTACTTTATTATAATTAAGAAAATTAGTCCCAATTATTTTTTATATTACAGTATTTTTTAACCTTTCAAATCATCACCTTTAATCAAACTAAAGCTGCTCTTTGTTTAAAAAATACCATATTAAAGCTGTTATTTAAGTTAAAAGTGAAAGAGCCAAGGGCAATTTTAATTAAATGTTAGATCTTATACTAAGAATCAATAGATAGGGTCTTATATATAAATAAAACCTGATGAAAGTAATAATTAATTGTATTGGTAATTATTCAAAATGTTATACCTGAATTTAATCCACGCTTCATCACCCAACTGGTTATGGATTGGCCGATCAAGTCTTAACAAATACTCGTAGTTTATTTTTGGTATATCCTTAAATATTTCACCTTAATTTTTTTGGTTAATTAAACATTTTAACGCACTACATAACCACTGTTATATTGATTAGCATTGATGGCTGTGTGCGTGGGTGTGTCATGTATGGAATAAGGTCAGATTAGTGATTTTTTGCTCATATGAGTTAATATTATTTTCAGTTTTTGAAATTTAAATTCATTTTAGTCTTGATTCCTAAAATTTAATCTCATTTTCATATGCATAGAGATATTAGGTTCTTGGAATAGTGTTTTTGGTCTTTGAAACAAGGTTTTAAAAACCAAAATCACTGATTTCAAACTTTAAGGATCAAAATCAAAATCAAATTAAATTTTAAAAATTAAAAATGATATTAACCATATATTTTAATATATATATATATATATATATAACTTCCTTCAATTTATTATAAGCATATAATAATAAAACAACAATAACTTTATATAAATTAATGAAGTTAGTTAAGATTAGTTATCTTTTATAAAATATCAAAAATTCTTTCAATAAAAGTTATTGGTTAGAGGAGTTTGATTAATTAGTTAGGAAGTTCTATAATTAGTTAATAGATTATTAAGGAGGGGAGTGAGCAAAGCATTTGGCAAATTTGCAAAGATAGCTACGGACTTTTCCTTAAAAATGTTCGTGAGTATTAAAATATACCTCCCTTTATCATAACATGAGCAACTTTCAAAGCATTTAAAAAAGACAAGATTCTTTTAAAAAAATCCCAATAAAATCTAAACTGCCTAACCATTTCCTTTGTTACTGGAGGAAGTGTGTGGGTATTAGTCAGCTAAAAAAAATAAAATAAAATAAAATTTTTGATGGTGGAACGCAGCTTAAAAGGAGAAAGAGATAGGGATGAAAGGCTCATTGACTTGGAAGATTAATGGAAATTTATGAGCTCTTTAAAGGTAGTGGTTATGGTGGTCACTACGAAAGAGACACAAACGCACAAAACACACACACACAGTATGAAACCAAACATTCTTAATTGGCTCTCTCATCATTCCTCGTAGGACTCACTTTAAGCCCTACATCAGGTCATCATCAAACACAAAAAATTTTAATATATTATTATTTTATTTTTATAAAAAGACTTAATACCATTTTTAATTCATGACATTAAATCTAACTTCATTTTGATTTTTAGCCTTTGAAATTTAAAATTAATAATTTTGATCCCTGAAACCTGGTTTCGATCACTAAAAATACTATTCAATTCAGAAATTAAAGATGATATTAATTCTTTTGGAAATTATTTCAACTAAACCAATTGTGCTGAAGTTTTTCTTTTTTTAAAAAAACTTGTTCAATGTGAAAACTTATGCATATAAATATATAAATATATATATATATAAAAGAATAATGATGGAGAATTTGACCAACTGGTGGAGCGATTAATTGAATTCATACATGTATGGGTCCATCTTTTTGTCAATATGGGAGCTAACAGTCAATTATATATTCTCAAATAATGTTGACCTAACCCTCCAACCCTATCTTACCCTCAACTTTTGTTTCTCTTTTGCTACTTATTGTGATTTTTTCTCTCCTCAAATCATTATTCTATATTTCACCTCATTGCTTGGTCTTCTTACTCCCATCATCCACACAATACTTTAAAATATCTCCTCTTGAAAACCACATATATTTGAAATTAACTGTTTTTTTAATTATTATACAATAATTAACATGCGTATACCCATTTACTAACTCTTACCCACTATGGGTCCATTATATTACATGCCAATATAATAAGTTTAGGCTATAATCCTCTAAGTTCACATCAAAATTTAGTTTACGAGTTCCTTGAGTTTATATTTTTAGTCACTTAATCTTAATATTCTCAGTCTCATTTAATGTAAAATGCTGGCTTAATATATTCACATGATCGATGACTCTGCAGTTAATTGCTGATAATGCATACTTAGATTATATATATATATATATATATATATATATATTAAAGAAGATAACATCATTCAATTGCAGAGTCATCCTATAAATTCATTGAACTAACATTGTACTCCCTCCGTCCCTTTTTATAAGTAACTACTACTAGTCCACTCTTATCTTTAAATATAAGCAAAATTTGCAAGTTGTCTTAAATTTTTATGACAAATTTTCTATTTTACCCCATTAATTACTTATTTTAATATTTAATATATTTATTGTCTTGTGTTCCAAATCATCATCTCTCTCCATCACACATTCTCTCTCTTTTATAATTCTCTTTATTATACTAATTTTCTTATACTGATCTCCCCTCATAAATAAGGGTATTTTGAAGAAAGAACTTCTAATTTTTACCTATTTATTGTCTTTAACTAACTTTTTTTCCGCGTAATGAAGTCCTATATTGCTTATAATAAGGTACGGACGGAGTAATAAAAAAATAGTACTCAAACTTATTCGAATCTCATAAGATTAATTCAAGAAAAATCAATAAAAAAATGCGAAATAAAATCACAAAATTTGTCAAGAATCATAAAGGTTCGATCTGGTTTAAGAAACATTGGTTGGTTGCAGATTTAATTAGAACAAAGTACAAAGCAGGCTTTAGTGAATAAAGTAATATATACTGTATAGGAGAGAGGAGGGAGCGTGGATTTAGATTTATGAAAGGTCGTGAAGAAGATGAAGTTGCATTTGCATCCATTTGGCACATCCTCCTCTTTACTCTTTAATTTAATTTAATTTAATTAATACTGACACTCACATGTGGTAAGATTCACCCTTTTCTTTTATATTATTTCATTAATTAATTTAATTAATTTGCTCTTATATGTATGAAGACCAGTAACGGCCAATATTAAGGAATATTAATCCTAGGGTTTCTCATATACACAGATATGGACGTAATTAATGCGTCGTTTCTGCAAATAATTAACTTTTGAATATGGCATTATGGTGTTGATTAGTGCGTGTGTCCTCCGCCTTTTATTATAATATCTAATTTTTTGAATAGGTTTATCTTTTTTTATAAGATCTTTTTAGAGTTTGTCTGTATATTTAATACATTATTATCTATTTTACCCATAGTTTAATGTATTTAATGCATTCTTTTTATTTATTTATCTCACTATTACTCTTTGACATCTATCCATTTACATATAAAGGTGTATTTGGAAAAAAAATTACATTTGCTACATATTAATTACTTTTAACTAATTTTAACTTTTTTCTTAAACCATATAATTTAGTTAAAATGATCTTGTAATAAAGGACGGAGTAGTATATTCTGTTTTAATTAATAATTTAACTACGTAGGCTATTAAATTTGAATACTAATCCAGCACTCCAGTGACATATGGAGAGAGTGGATTTTGTTGAAAGCCTTAACCCTGGTTAATTAATTAATGAGAATATTGAAATCAAAACATTTGAGAGATACTTTTTTTTGTTTTGTTTTAAGTAAATTCTAATATGCCACCTCGTTTTTAAATATCTAATAACCATACTTAAAATAAAAGATGTGAAGAAGCAAAAAAATGATAATGTTGCTGGGAAAATTGACAAAACTAGAAATATTATAGATGAGAAAGATCTGATGTGTATTATATACCGATTCAGGTGCTTCTGACCAATAAAATTTTTAAATAAAGGTTTTTTTTACCAATATTTTCCATTTATATCTAAAGATGCAAAAAATTATTTTCTTTCTTTTTCCTATTTTTATTTGACTTCATTCTGCATTCTTCTAACGTATATTTGGACGGTAGATTTGATACTTTTCCAGAGCTGTTTTAGAATGAGAATCTTGAAATCTAACAAATTTCATCTAGATTCATGGAATTAACTTGACATGACATTTTCTCTCTGGTTTTTTTTGAACATGAATATTATTTATCCACATTCCAACTTGGATCTGCTTTTTTTTCTTCCTACGCAAAATTGTTTATAATTTTTTGTGGCTGGCACTTGGAAATATCCCTAGCTATTTGAATAGTTATTGGGCCAATGTTTTATTATTTTATTTTGGTGGCGGCTTGACAGATAAACACAAGTATATTTTATTATTTTATGAGCCTCAAAAGATGATATGCACTTGAATTCAAATCAGAATTGAAAACCCTAAAATCTATAAATAATAATAAAAAAAGAAGAAATCAAAATCTGAATTTGGATCTGGGAACAATGAAGCGAAGGTGAGATGAGAAAAGTTGATAAGTCTGTCTTTATTCCAAAAGTTGGATTTGATAGAAAATAATACAGAAAATCAAATCAAAACACTGTATTTATATATAAAGGGGTTTCAAAATCCTTGGTTGGCCCAATGATTCCTTTTCATTCTTTTATTAGGCTTTTGTGGTTTAATTTATTTTAATCCCAATGTCAATCCCTCCCTCCCAATTATATCAGTTGGAATATTCAAAGCCGGCCCGTGGGATTATTATGGGATTGTTATTTTTCTTAGAAAGCTAATTTGATCATTCATTATATTTTTTTTGTAATTTAATCCATTGGATTCGGTTGTTTACTTGAAAGGTAAAAATTGTTCATGAACAAGATTTTGCTATCATTAGAAATTAATTTATAAATTTACGAAAGATTTATTAAATTATCATCAAGAAAAACTTAATTTCTACTTGAAAACTGAAAATTAAAAAGTTAATTAAATATTCTATAGAATTCTTAATGAATTTTTTTCCTAATCTTCTTTTTAATGCAGGTTTGATTGTCATAAATTTACTATTTAATCCTTGTTAGATGAAATGAGATATAGTAGTTTTTATTACTAGCTACTATTATTTTTGTTTATTAAGACAGAATTTAATTAGAATAATTAATAATGAATGACTTTTCTCCAATTTTCCTAGCATTAAATAAGAGAGAAAAAGGGATTTGAGATTGTTGGATAATTGGAACCATGCATAAATTAACGACAAGGACGTGGAAGAATAATTAGGTGAAAGTAGATAAGGAAGTAAAGTACCTTTTTGCCCTTTATGAGAGTGAACAACCTTCTCCTTGGATCTTTATCCACTTCAAATGCCCAAAAAAAAAAAAACAGAATAAGTATTTATCTTCTATGGAATAATTTGGGTACATACGAATTTTAACTCTATCTGTTTTTAATGTTTCTGAAATAAGAAGGAATAAATTAACGAATGAGTGAGCTATGGAATATATTTTACATATATTTTCCTCATTTTTAATTTATGTCAAATAACTTTTTAATTTGGAGAATTCAGGTTCAAGCATATATCCATTGATGATTATTTTTATTTATTGTTTGGTTGATATATTGATCTTTAAATTGTGGGTGTTGATACTAGATCCCCCAACAAAGAAAATTCCTCTTGGGCTTAGAAAGGAATGGATCATAAGAAAGTAATTAAAAGTTGGAAACCCATCATAAATTTGTGGTCTTTAAAATTGGTTCATTAAACATAAGGAAAAAAATATATTCCATCTATCCTACAAACTAGATTAATACTTTTAATTTTATTTATAAGAATCAATAAAAACCTTAAATCTCATTAACTATTTTATATCTTAAAATTTAATAATTTCTTAATTCTATCCTTAGTTATATACACTTTAAAAAGCACAATAATAATAAAAATTTTACATTAATGAAAAAAATTGATTGTGTGACTTATAAATTGAAAAAACTTATTTCTTTAATTTATAAATAAGATCTTAACTTTGTTTTTTTTTTTTCTTTAATTTATAAATTAAAAAATTGCTTTTGTTTGCTAGGCGTGAAGTAATGGGTCACCTAACATTAAATCCTGTGGGTTCCATGATCAGACTTTGGGTTAAGATTCATGGGCTTAGGTTAGATGTACAGTGTTAAGCTTAAGCGTGGTCATGACGCCTATTGTTTGGACAGGATTAGAATTTCCTCTTTGTTTTTTTTTTAACAAAAAAGGTTCAACGTATTTTGACTATAAAATTTAATATTTATAACTGAGAAAACTATTAAACTAATTGAAAAATTACAAAAAATTGATTAAAATTTAGATGAAAGAATTAACTGAAAAAACGATCCTCAATCTATTTAACTAAATTTGGTTTAATTGCTGTCAACTTAGTTCACAATTACCATTGCTGACTGTCTGTGGAACTCCAACTTCATTTAACACAGATTATATTTGACACATCAATTAGGGCCTATATCGCTGCAAGTTTAGATTTTTGGAACAAATCTGCATAAAAAAGACTTCCAGAGTACCTCACACTTTTAAGTAAAAATTTTCAGGACAAACTTATACCTTAACTCTTGAAAATATTTTTCATAATAAAATTTTAGATTGATCTATATTTCTCCCGTGAAAATAAATACCATAAATATAAATATTGTCAAAAAATATTTTTTTTAAAATTACAGTTTCATAAAAGAGTTGTATTATAATTTTTTTTAATTATTATAACATTTTCTAGCTTCAGAGAAAATGTGTATATTTTTTATCATAAAAATATATGTAATTTAAGTATCTCATTAGATGAAAGTGTAGTTTATTCTAAATCACATCACTAATCATGATCATAAATACATGAATATAACCAGATATATTAGTGAGGGATCAACTTAAAATTGTCTAATGTGCTTCCATATTAAATTTTGGGGTAGTAATCTGTTCAGATGTCACCAGATGGACCTACACGGCTATACCTTTCTACTAAAACCACTCACTTTCCAGCTCAACGAAGATTCTACTGTTTGGAACACTTGCTTTGTCTGTTCAACTGATCCATTTACTATTTGATGGAGATGGGGCTAATATGTAGTAATAGGCATTTAGAAGCAGGAGCCCAGATTCTCTAAAGTTGTAGCAAAGAGGAAAAAGGAAAGGAGTGGGTCCCATTCCACCCCTACCTGCATGTTTGAGTCTTGTGCAAGTGGAGCTCAGCTAGCCTGTCTTGATTTCATATCCTGAGATACTTCAAGGGATTTGAAGTTGAAAATCTATGCATAAAAGGTGAAAGAAGCCACAGCCATGGTTGCAATAGGAACAGAGATGTTGTCATCAATAACCTCTGAAATAGGAAGGGATTCCACCACTGTTGCCACCAAAGAAACCAAAGCTACATTCTGCACTGTGCGTCCCCAATCCAACTGCATATATCCCAACACTGAATAGTAGTACAGCATCCTACACATACATAGATGCACCAGTATGTCAAAATCTACCTCAGAATTGAAATATTCTTGCATTCATTTTTAGCACCTATTGATTGTACAAAGAACCTGAGCCTATGTAAACTTACCAAAATGAGTATGTTAGTAAAACCCAGATGTGAAATCACCAAAATGCCATAACATTCTAGCGAGTTTTTATTAGCTCTTTGCAAAGCCAATTAGAATATTATCCATAAAAACATCTTAGGCAACAAAAGTAGAAGGATAAAGTCCATTATCAAAGGGCATGTCAAAAGTGATTATTACTAAAAATGTGTATGATAAAAGACAATCAGACAGAATCTAATCTGTCAACATATTTTTAAGGTGTTTTTTTTTCCCATGTATAGCTGAGATTTTTAAGGTATAACGTTTCTTGGTTAAAAATTTTAACTTCACAGACATTTTTTATCTTTTATATTCACTTTTGTATCCTCACAAAAAAGACCTATTTAGACTGACTGGATCCTCTTCAATCGTCTGCACCACCGGAGAGGATCTATATAGACATTTGACATGATTATATATACATACATGTATACATATCTTTATCCAGTCCACTGAAGAAGTTCGCCCATTATGTGCATCTAAAACGTCTACCAACAGAATATCTTCCATGTTGCACATGTTTGTCCATTTCATTAGTTGATACAGCTAGCTAGCTATACGAGGGAGAGAGAATTGAGTACAGGTCTTAAAAAGAGAATTGACTACAGGTCAGTGAAGAAGTGGTTAAAGATGGAAACTTGGACTTACCCAATTGAAATGAATGATCCAAAAGCAA
The DNA here is from genome assembly GCF_004799145.2 of Neltuma alba. Taxonomy (NCBI): domain Eukaryota; kingdom Viridiplantae; phylum Streptophyta; class Magnoliopsida; order Fabales; family Fabaceae; genus Neltuma; species Neltuma alba. The sequence goes on along the minus strand of NW_021637624.1, from coordinate 3,755 downwards.
GCATGGATATGCTACCAGCCAGACTCTTGTTCTTGTTGTAAGGAATCTTCACAGATCCAAATCTTCTGCCAATAATATCAGCTATACCTGAAAATCATCCAGTTATAACGCCCATTAGAAACAGAGAGAAAAGAAAAGCAAGAGCCAATTTAGGATTTAAGGGACAATTCTATAAATAGTTTGACCTCACAAAAAGACTTAAGCATTTGACGCTCAAGACTCATGCCTTAATTCATTGATCAAATTACAAAAAGGGTAATTACATCCAAGGACCATAACTTTGTGAAGCATGTACAATGAACAGGTCTTATAAAACTCAAATGAATTAGAAAGATCACAGGACCTGAATCTGTCATAAATGGAGAAAAATACTCCCAACTATTTTTTCCCCAAAAAATTACCACCTAGACTCTGGAATCACAGAGCATTTTTAAAATCATGACTACCATGATTTAAATTTCTTACTATCTTGCTTTCTAACTCTGGTATAGTTTGCATGCACAAGTTATAGCCTATGAAAGTTGCAACCTAGACTTTCATTTGCCACCTAGACTTATCAAAGCAAGAGAGGACTTCTAAAATTATTACAACATAAGCAAGTAAAGACCCACAATTTGGGTTCACCCAAGTGGCACTACAAAGTCATGGAGATGGGTTGATAAAAAATAGGTGTACGAACAATGATTAATAGTAAAGGCTTTTGGTCTAATATGTAAACACTCTCGAAAAGTTTGAAATTAGCACTTGAATACAGGTACGAATCCCACTTCTGCAGTTCATGTCCGATGACAAACTCAAGGGGAGGGAATGATGATTAAAGAGTTGCATATTGGCTAATAACCATACTTATGGGTTTTAGGTTTCTTATGACGAGCATTTTTGTCCACTTATGGTCAAAGAGGTCCTTCATATCTAATTTTCTGCCAAAGGTAAGGATGGAAATATAATGTGAGATGATCGTGCTTTATCAAAAAAATAATGCGAGATGTGCGTCTTCTGATGAAAAGGGTAAAACATGAGAGGTTGAGCTCCGAAAAAAATGAAAAAAGAGCAGGATTATCACCATCTCCTCCGCACATCATTGCCAAGGAGACAACCCCGACAGGGGAATTTCGCCAAAAGATAAGAGAACATAACATCAGCATCAAAACATAATACAGGGGACCCCTCAGCAATTCCCTGCAGGCATATAAATAATCAAGAGTTCAATTCCAGTTCAATACTTTAATCAACATTACATCACGGCTGAATAATACGCAATGACAAATAACGGTTCAGAAAATTACCGTGGCTGTCCTTCTCTGGTCACGGACTTAATCAATCCTTCATCAGACGTCAATGACAGACCATTCACCACAAGCCTGAAGCAATTCACCAGAGGAACAAAGGCAGCAAAGTAGCGAGCCCCTATAGAGTTGCTATCTTTGGATTTAGCCATTCAAACAAACCAGTCTTTGCAGAGTCAAAATCTCAAAACCACATTCCAGTGAAAATGAAAATGTATGAAGCACCAAGAAGCAGTTCGATCAGAAGCCATACATACATTATATCTGACACTTCAAATGGTACCCCCTACCCACATTTCAAAGTTGAGAAAGCATTGCGAGTGAAAAGTGCTTATAAATGAGGAATTTTCTAACAGAGAGATGTCGGATACCTGAAAATCGGCCAGGAAGCTACAAAGAGCAATCCAGAGAGCATATGAACCAGTTTTCTGCTCAGGTTCTGACATCAATTAGAATCAATACTAAAGGTCAATAAATAAGCCACCGACACCGAGTCAAGAGAACAGTGCAATAAAAATGCCCCATGCCCCAGCCAGTTTATAAAATCCCTATAGCGTTTAGAACCGAAACCGGGGGGGGGGGGGGGGGAATCGAGAAGTGATTTATCAAGATTCATCTCATGCATGCAAGTCAGGTTGAGAGCCAGACTGCCAGATACCTGTTGAAGAACCTCCCGCCGCGTCAAGTCATTAAAAGCGAACACGAGAGCGTATCCTCCGACGAGAACCGCCACCGTAGCTCCGGCATCATGAAGCAGATCCTCTGCGACGGCGCCGAGACCACGCGGAATAAATCTAACAACAGCTGGTTCCGTAGCAGAACCCAGAAAGCCGACACGCCCTGCCTGCGGCAAACTGAGGCAACGGTTCCATCGGAGGGGAGGAACCAGACAGGTGGTAGAAGTAGATTCACGGCGGCGGCCGCTGGAGAATGCGAGGAACCGAGGAAATGAGGAGATAGACAGGAGGGACATTACAACGTAAGGAAGAGGACAAGGAGGTGTTCTGTTTTGTTCTGTTACAATGACGATATGTGGGTATGAATTATGAAATGCACGAAAAGAAATCAAAGAATTAGAGGCTGTTAAGCCAAGAAAAAGCAATCATCATCAACCAATATTACAAAAGTAAAGTTTTATCGGATTAGCATGGCCCCTGCGCGTGGATGACAAAAGTGAAAACCTAAACTTTGGAGCTTGTTATGTCTACACCATTGTAGTAGCTTTGGGATTCTAAAACTGGGAGCAGTAACGGAGGGGAGAGAGAAGGAGAAATGATCTGATAGCCGTCAGCCGAATTGGGGAGAATTTCAGGAAGTCGCAGAGCGTCAATGAGGGTTTTATGGGTTTTCCTCTGAAATTTCACTGTGATAGCATTCGGGCGCCAACAAGTTTCGGTACTCTGACATTTAAAGGCCACACAACTATGCTTGGATACGGAAAGAGACAGTACCTGAATGGTAAGTACATAACTGCGGATATCAAATCATACAAGTACCTCTCCTGGGTTGATCCTAAAGTAGAAGCTAAATTGGTAAAAAATAAGAAAAATTACAGTCAAGTCTTACTTATAAAAAAAAATAATTAACTAAAAAGTCTCAATAACAATGTCAACAGTTTATAATGACAAATCTTATAGTAAAAATGACAATCTCTAAAATTTTTTTTTAATTGTTTTTCTTGTTTAGAACTTCATTGTAATTCTCCCTAAAAAATAAGGTAAAAAAATTACAATAAAATCTCAAAAAAAATTTAATTACTTTAAATTATTACTTAAGCAATGATAAGTTTTAATGTGAAAAATAATAACAGGTTTAGATTGATAGTTTATTATTAGAACTTTTTTATAATTAAATTTTTATTTAGAATCTCTTGATAATTCTCCCAAAAAGATGTCACTCTCAGTAAAAATTTTATTAATAAAATAAAAAATTAAAATATTAATGATTAATGTTTTTAGCCAAAAAAATAATATTGTGGTGATTTTAATTTTTAAAGCAAAATTTTCTAGTTTTTTAGATGAAAATTTTCAGAACAAATTATGCATCAACTTATTTTTATAACACAAATTCCTTTTATATGAAAATTGTTTAGATGGTTTTTACATTAAAAAAAAAAGTTAAATCATATAGGGATAATGCTAGTAATAGCATTGAAAAGACTGTGGACTCTAGGCGTTCAGAACGTCGTTGGGCTAAGTTATGCTTTATTTGTTAATATTTTGGGATAAAGTGATAGCTGAGGCCCAGAAAAAAATAGACTCAGAAAAAAACAAAATTAAAAAGCCATTTCTTTTTTTGTTAAGATTTCAAGGATGAAAACATAGTGCCAACACACACGTACAAAGTTCAAACCATTTTTTGTACAAAAAAGGAAAATTTATAATGTAAACCACTTCTTCTAAGATTCAAATATTAAAATTTGGACGTATATATTCGAAAAGAATAATCTGTTATCTTATTAATTGTGTC